>NW_022589767.1:1164816-1168159 GCF_004348235.1 Phoca vitulina | reverse complement strand
CTTTCTTTCTTTCTTTCTTTCTTCTTTCTTTCTTTCTTCTTTCTTTCAGATTTTATTTATTTATTTGACACAGAGAGAGAGAGAGAGCACAAGCAGAGGGAGTAGCAGGCAGAGAGAGAGGGAGAAACAGACTCCCCACTGTGCAGGGAGCCCGACATGGGGCTCAATCCCAGGACCCTGGGATCATGACCTGAGCCAAAGGCAGATGCTTAACTGACTGAGCCACCCAGGCACCCCTACTTTTGCTGTATTTTCATTAACTTAATTATTATTTCCCAAATGAAAAGAAAGACATAAGATTGACTTATCTCAGATAGGTCTTAGAATTCTGAATTTCTTCCTTGGCCTGTTTGCTTATACTGCCAATGCTGTGTTACACACTCTCCCCACACTTTAATGGACATCATCAAAAAATAGAGCCAGAGTCTTTGACCTAATTCTAGAGTTTAAAGAAAATATCTGAGTTCTGATCCCCTCAACTTTTTTTTTTTAACAAGTAGATCTCTGTTTTTGATGTGACGATTCCTGATTTTGGAAAGGAGTCTGTTTAAGTTCTTGGTGTATTGATGCTCATTGGCTCTAGCGTCTTTGGTTGTTTTGTTAATATTGCTTTATTTTCTTTTATGCCATTATTTGGATTTAGTCTTTTGATGTGCTCTCCTGTAATGTAATCACAGGTTCAGATGCAAGACATCAGGTGCTCCATCCTCTCATGAAGGAGAAGTGAGGTGACTCATCCAGAGCATGTTCTCCTGGAATTAAAGCCAGGAAGATGCATTGGGGCCCTTTGTCCTCTTGTGCTTCCTCACCTTCACTTTTCCAGTGTGTGTGAGATTTAAGTTCTGTTTGTGATAGTCTTACCTTGAGAAAGTAAGGAAAAAGGAGCATAGGTATCTGTTTGGGAGATTAGCCCAGGTTACATTAGACTGGGAATTTTCCACAGAATATTATTAGACATCTGCCCTGGAGAAATGTGAAAGAAAAGCCTCCCTGATCATGTCTGTTGTCGATATGAAGTCTGGTTTGGTTTTGAAATCAGTAATGATTCATTTAGCGATTATTTCATCCTACTTATAGAGACTCAGCTCCTCCAAAAATCCTCTTCCTGAAGGCACAGGAACCTCTGTACAATAAACAAGTGTATCCAATAACAATTAGTTCTCAATGCCTCTGTTTGGATCCTGTGAAGGAACCAGCCAGTGAAAAATCAGTCCCTTTTCTGATAACATGATCATGGACAGAGGGGCCCTCCAGATGCTGGTCTTCTCCTAGCTAACACGATGATGTGAAAGCATCCTGGAAGTTGTGAGCCCTGATCAGGGTGAATGCTTTGGTGCCCATCTTGTTTGGTTAGATGATACTTTAAGACCCAACCTAATATTTATAACTTCTTCCATAAAAAGAAGGCAAGCAAAAGAAAAAGCGAGAGAGAGAGCAAGAGAGAGAAAGAGAAAGAAAGAAGGGAAGGAAGGAAGGAAGGAAGAAATGAAGGAAGGAAGAAGGTAGAAAAGAAGGCAGGAAGGAAGACAATGGCCTTTCAATGGCCAAGTCATAACTTGAGAAGGGCCATTAGCATCTTCATGCTTCATTTATCTTGAGCAAGGAATATCAGATTAGAAGAATATTTTGCATTGTGTCCTGAGTGGAGGAATACAGTAATACCCTTTCTATATTTTCCCTTTTTTGTTTGCAACCCTCAATACCCTGGCTTTTTTAAGTGGCTGGTGCCTAGTGGCCAATTTAATTAAACCACACAGGAGGACTAGAGAGGATTTGGATAAGCCACTGTGCAATAGTGTGTCACTGTCACCATGGGGGCCATATGAGAATGTAGATGACTCATAGCAAAACTCTGTCTATGACTGGGAAGCACAAATCTCCTGCCAACGAAAGATTAACTGAATACTCTCTGAATATTGAGAGATGCATTATAATTAATAAGAACAAAATTAAAATGACAATAAACAACACATTTGACTTCCCACTACGATTTCTTGTCCAGGAAAATAATATCTCCTACAGAAAGTGAACCAGACTGGAAGGAGCCCCTCCCCGGGTGAGAATGTAACACCTTCCTCAGGCATGTGAATAGTAAACACAGTGCATGGAAATTTTAAATAGAAAAAGGGAACACGTGGCTGTCCTCATATGGACCCATGGCTTTTTGTCATCTCATGTCTTATCAGTGATGCTTCTATTGCAAGTGACAAAAACAATCCGACCCTAAAAGGTGTAAGCAGAAAGAATTTATTACTGATGTGACAGTCCCAGACTCCAGGGGCTAATAGTTACCACAGTGCTGTCATCACACCCCCTTTCTCTCTATGCACACCCTGGCTCTGCTTACCTTCGTCAGGCATCATTCTCAGAGGCTTTCCCTTTGGGGTTGTCATGACTACACAGCTCTAGGCCTCACTTCTTCTCACCTTCAAACCTCTGGGGAAAGACAACAGGTCACTTTTCCAGAAGTCTCAGCAAAAGTCCCATTTCATCTCACTGGTGCCATTGTATTACATGCTCATTGTGGCCAGAGAATGCAATGCTTTGATTGGACAAAAAGTGGGTCTTCTGACAAAAAGTTGGGACTGTTGGCAGAAGAAGGGAGAATGAATGTTAAGGAGGCAAATCACAATTGTCTATCTGTGACCCTGGGGCCACCAGTTCTAGGCCCTTGTTGTTCTTAGAGATCCTCTGACTTTCTTATCTGGGACAAGTTCAGAACACATGGGGTAGAAGAGAAAGCATGGGCTCTTTCCTGAAGGCTGGTTGGCAGTTGGGTTAACTCCAAACTCCTGCTCCTCTCTTCAGCTGACACTGCCTAGAGGCAAGTTTGGTATGAGTGGCAATTTTGTAACATGCTTCTGATACATGGGGAGAAGTATGGGTGCAAGGGTTTTCCTGCACTAGCCCGCATATAAGAAAAATTGGTGTTCAAATGATCTTTCTCTCCCATCAGGTGCTTTGTGACTCATCAGAGGCCCCCATTTTAGCATCTAATCATTCCCAGACCAGTAAAGTTCTATGCCTTTTCTTTTCTTCCAATCCCTGTCCCCAGATGAAAGGCATAGGAGCCACAATACAGGGAATGACTTTATCAATCAGGAATCTGGTAGTGGTTCTGCTTCCTGGTTGGCCAATAAGAAAGTCTTGGGCCATTTGATTTGATGATTACTACAAAGCAGAGGGAAGTGATTTTTGCTCTCTGTTCCTGGGAAAGAAACAAATAGAACAATATCATTATTTTCCCTGGGGATTCCGTAGTTTTGAGAGAGCTTTGACCACTGTTAGGCATATATATATATATATATATATATATATTTTTTTTTTTTTTTTTTTTTTTTCC
>NW_022589767.1:1024523-1164716 GCF_004348235.1 Phoca vitulina | reverse complement strand
TTATTTGACAGAGAGAGACACAGTGAGAGAGGGAACACAAGCAGGGGGAGTGGGAGAGGGAGAAGCAAGCTTCCCACCGAGCAGGGAGCCCGATGCGGGGCTCGATCCCAGGACCCTGGGATCACGACCTGAGCCGAAGGCAGACGCTTAACGACTGAGCCACCCAGGCGCCCCGATTTCTTATCTCTTAATTAGGTTCTTGATGCCAAGTTCCACTGGATGGTTATGGCAGCTATAAAGACCTTTCTAATGAATGGGCATATGGCAGTTGTTGGCATCTTTAGAAGAGCTACAGGGAAGCACAATAGGCAAACATGGTGACACTTTAAATCCTTATCAATTGTACCGCTGTTTGAGCCAATGAACTATGGTGGCGGCCAATGTGAACAAGGGGAATGGTGCTAGAATGGGAGGAACTAAGAAGATCCTATTTGAATGGTTCTCAAATCTTCATCCCATGTTCACTTTTGGGAACATCCCTTCTTCTTCTTTTTTTTTTTTTTAAGATTTTATTTATTTATTTGACAGAGAGAGAGAGACAGCAAGAGAGGGAACATAAGCAGGGGGAGTGGGAGAGGGAGAAGCAGGCTTCCTGTGGAGCAGGGAGCCTGACAAGGGGCTCGATCCCAGGACCCTGGGATCATGATCTGAGCCGAAGGCAGACACTTAATAACTGAGCCACCCAGGTGCCCTGAACATCCCTTCTTTCTTGCCAAGTATTGACAACTCCTTCTCAGAAAACCATAACACAGCCTTCCTGGAATTATTGGGATGTGTGTGATAGCATGACTTAGACAGAGATGCTATGTCCAGTTAGTCTCATGATGCAATGACTAGACTGTTACCCTTTTCAAGAAATAAAAGTGTAAAAATATCATCTATCAAAAGATCAGCCTGACAATCAGGCTACCTGAGGAAATTTATTGGCTGAAATCATCCCAAAAGAGGATGAATTCATTCCATCCTCTGGAGGGAGACTAATCTTGAGTCTATGTCGTTCCAGAAAGATAAGAATGCATGGCATGTTTCTTCAGTTTTTAAAATCTATTAAATTCCATTTCCAAAATCAGAAAATTCACACATGTTCTCTATAACTAGTAAAATAATATGAAGAAAGAAGGAAAAAAATTAAGCATCTCTGTCAACGTCTTTGCATTTCTACCTCTGCTCCTCTAGGGTAACCAGTGATGACCTGTTGTGTAGCTTTTTACATCTTCCCCAAGTGAACACAGCCATATATTATTGTGACTTTTTAAAATTGGGATCACACTGGGGCTCCTGGGTGGTTCAGTTTGTTAAGCATCTGACTCTTGATTTTGGCTCAGGTCATGATCTCAGGGTCGTGAGATTGAGCCCCGCATTGGGCTCCACGTTCAGTGGGGAGTCTTCTTCTCTCTCCCTCTCCCTCTGCCCCTCCCCCCGCCTATGCTCTCTCTCTCTCTCTCTCAAATAAATAAATAAATCTTCAAAAAAAATAAAAAAATAAAATTGGGATCACACTGCATATAATTTTATACAAACTTGTTTTCCTCACATAACAATTTGCTATGGATATCCCTCCCGATCAAAATAGCCAAGCCACACTTTTTCATAGCTTCATAGTAGTCCTTGGTATAGATCTACCAACATTTACTCAATCTCCATTTGATAAATATTCAAGAAGTTTCTAGGTTTTCACCTTTAGACATAATGCTGCAGTAAGTATTCTTTTTTAAATAGATCATTATGAACTAGTATTCCTCCTCCCCACCCCCGTAGGACCTATTCTTAAAGGTGGGCTTGCTGGGTCAAAGGTCATGTGTCTGTGAATTTTTTAAAAGCTATGGCCACCTTGCTTTCACCTGGCCACCTTGTGTCTGTGAATTTTTAAAAGCTATGGACACCTTGCTTTCCAAAAAAGTGTAGCAATTCACATTCCAATGGCAATGTGTGAGAATGATTGCTAGCACAGAATGTTATAGGTTTTTAATTAAGAAACTTAAAAAAATATTATCAATCCAAAGTGTGGGAAAAAAAGCATCTCCTTATTACTTGATTTTGCATTTCCTTGCCTACCAGTGAGGATAAGTATCTTTTCATATGTTTATTAGCCATTTGGCCTCTTGTGGGCATTGCCTATTCTATTGTATTGAGTTGAACATGAATCATTATGTGCTGCAGATATTTCTCCCAGCTACCATTTTTCTTCTTATTCACCTTTATTTTTTCTAATTTTATTGAGGAATAATTGACATACATCACTGTATAAGTTTAAGGTGTACAACATGATGGTTTGATTTACATATATTGTGAAATGTTTACCACAATTGGTTCAGCTAATATCCATCTTCTCATATAAATGCAATAAGAAGAAAATAAAGAAAAAGGGAAACAAATATTCTTGTGATTAGAACTCATAGGATCTGGCTATCATTTGATTTTTATTTTGTTTACTTTTGTCCTCTGTCAAAAGATATTTTTAAAAAAATTCTGTACATGGGGTGCCTGGGTGGCTCAGTCGGTTAAGTGTCTGCCTTCTGCTCAGGTCATGATCCCAGGGTCCTGGGATCGAGTCCCACATCAGGCTCCCTGCTTGGCGGGGAGCCTGTTTCTCCCTCTCCCTTTGCCTGCCGCTCTGCCTACTTGTGCTCTCTCTGTCTCTCTGTCAAACAAATAAATAAAATCTTAAAAAAAAATAAAAATAAAAATTATGTACTAGGTTTATCTCTCTTAAACATTTAAAAACTACCCAAGCAATATTAGTTTTTTAGGGAAAATCTTTAAACATAATAAAGCCAAAAGAAGAAAATAAAAATCACCCATTGACATACCACTCACAGCCAGCCACCCACAGATCACTATGTTTTGGGGGATATACCTCCTGACTGTCTTCTACATACAACTCACTTCTTGTTTTAAAATATCACCACTGAGAGAGAGGACTCTGAATGGATATAGTGATCAGAAGAGAAAGGGAAATGCAAATATGGGATTCATTTCATAGTTGTATAATGCCTTCAGGAAGACGCATATAACAGATGAGGGTGTGATGGGTGGTACTGATCGCTGGGTGGGGGGGACATTTATTGCTCATATTGTCACACCACTGGAGTGGGGGCTGGGTTGATCTAGCTGAACTGGGTCTGGGTTTTGTTGTAGTTTTAGTTAGATTCAATTCACCTTTTCCTTCAGGATTAGAGCAGGAGCGGGACTTTCAGAAGCGCTCAGAATTGGAACACTGGTAGACTCCTGTTCTCCTTATATTTTATAATATATATGTAAAAGCTACCAGCTTTTTGAATGTCTGGGAGTCTTTCTTGCTGTCTGTCCCTTAGGCTTTCAGCTCCTCAAGAGATCTCTCTTCCTCTGGCTTCACTGCCCTGTGAAGTGCCCTGGGTGAAGACTGGGATTCCTCCACTTTCCTGTGCTTCCCCTCCCCCAGCCTTCAGAAGGCCAGTGAGGTATGTTGGTAAAGGCTCACGTGCCTCAGAAGTATTGCTTTCTGCTCTCCTGCTGTCTCCAGCCTTTGGGACAGTCTGCCTTGCAATCAGTGAAGGCCTGGGGAACTCGAGAGGAATTTCTTCCTGCTCTTAGCCCACCTCCAACCTTAGGAGGGTCGGTGCCTTCAGAGCACTTGGTGAGGTCTGAGTGTGCCTCGCATGCGTTCACTCAGCTCTCCAGCCCTGCCCTCAGCCTTTAGCAGCCTGCTGCTTTGTACTTGGAAAAGGCTCCAGTGCCTTTTGCTGGGGTAGGAGTGGGGCCGGTGTGTGGATCTCTGAGGTCTCTTGCCTTGCCCCTAGCTTATTGCCGACTATCCCCCTGCACTCAGTGAAGGCCTGTGGAGAAGTTAAGTAGGTGTCAGCTTGCTCTGTGACTAGAGCTCACTGGTATTTTCGTCTGTCAAGTTAGCTCACACATAGCTAAAAGTTTATAAAAAGTTTGAGTGGTTTCTCCTTATCTCTCTCCATGGCAGATTCCTCCTCTTGACTATGCCAGGGATGAAAGAAGCCATAGTCTCTTCTCTCCTAAGAAAGTGTTTATCACTTTCTGGAATTTACTTTGTTTAGATTTGTGTCCTCGGCTCTCTGATGAGTTTTAAAGCTATCATTAGTGGTTTCTCTAGCTTGTTCTCGGTATTAGTGGACAAGGATGATCTCTTGTGACTTTTTACATTCTAAATGGAGGCATCATACTTGGGAATATTTAAAAAAAAAAAAATAGCTACTGGAACCTGCTAATTAGCCTCTTGCTAGTATGTTTGCCATTTTTATGGTTTTGTGATAGAAGTTTAATTTTAACAGTTAATACCAAATGACTGACATTAAATCAGGAAATGGCACAGGGAAGCTGAAATTCCAGTCTTTTGAGGGCCCATCACCTTTACCCATGAAGTTGGGGAGTCTTCTAAGCTGGTATTTGCCCTGGCCTCGGTGGCATACTCAGCAAAGTGGTGTTCCTAATGCTCACTTTCTCAGTGGCCTCTGCCTGAACATCTCTACAGGCCTTCCAGGATCTGTTGACTGGCCTACTCTAGCTGAAGGCTGCATGGTTGACTCATTAAGTAATTCTGAAATCAGCCATTAGATCACAAAACTTTAATGGAAGGAGAAGAAGAAAAATAGCATATCCTCTTTTGCAACATATCATCTATGCTTTCCTCATATATGCCGCCACCTCTTCCACTTTTTTCTTAGTATTAGGTTTTTTTGTTTTTTTTTTCACTAGGCAGAAGGTCAGCTCTTAGAAGCTCATTCCAGTAAAGCCATAGATGCCCTCTGAGAAAGGGTGTCATACTGTTTATCTCCCTCCCCACCCTCACCCTTGGCAAGGTAGCAAATGCTGGGAAAGTTATCAGCTTGGAATGTTGTGTTTGATTACATTATATTCTGCTTCAGTAACAAGGCTAGTGGGATAAAGTTGAAGACCAAGCATTAGACTATCAGTTAAGATTAGGTTTGGCTAATGTGTGTGACAAAAAACCCAGGATAACAGTGGTTTACACATGATAGCAGGTCATTTCTCTTTCAGACAGAGAAGTCTTAGCCCAGAACAGTCTTTCATGTCAGGGACCCAGAATCTCTCTACCTTATTGCTCAGCTATGTGGGACCTCGGGCTCATAGTCCAAGATGGTGTCACCCACATCCTAGGAAACAAAAATAGAAGAAATATAAAGAACTTTGGGAAAGAATGCTGGTATGCTATCTCTTAGAGAAGGTTCTCAAAAGCTGTCCAATGCATTCCTACTCATTTCATTAACAAGAACTTTTTCATATGGCAACACTTAGTTGCATGAGAGGCCAGGAAACATAGTCTTTATTGCAGGCAGCTATTTGTCCAGCTAAAAATCAGGGGTTGTATTGCCATAGAGGAAGAGGAGAATGTATTTTGGGAGTCAACTATCTGTCTTGGTTGCCAATCAGCTTTCTGGGGAAGAACATTGTAGAGTCCCAGTTTAGTCCTGGACCTTGAAACCATTTTGGGGGGGGAAAGCAATGAATATGTCAGTAACCTCTATTCCAATAACTGCAGCCCTTTCCTGTTAACTATGTGGATCTATAGAATCAGAGCAGTGATATGTTCAGAGAAGAGCATCCAAGATAACAAAAGTACTAAAAAATCATGCCACATATGGAACAGCTGAAGACACTGAGCTTCTTTAGCTTAGAGGAAAGAAGAGTTGGCAATGACACAGGGTTTTCACATATTTGAAGTGCTGTCTTGGGGAAGGCCTGGATAGACCTGGAGGCAGAATCCAGCCAGTGGGTTGATGTTATAAGTAGGGTAATATGAGTTCAGTATACAGAGGGAAATTCTAATCATAAGAGGTGTCTCAGAAGGTGGTGAACACACATTTACTGCCATCTGCCTATCACTGATAGTTGCTGAGGACAAAATAGTCAGCAAACAAGGTTTGGTTCCTGCCCTGATGACACCTACAATCTGGTAAGGAAGACAGAAATTAATCAGATAATCACACATATATAAAAGTACATCATAAAGGGTCTTAGACTATTGACTCTGGGAGAAGCAAGGGGCAGTCAACCATTTGTAGACCTCATTTAGAGAGGATCTGTGCTCATGCAGGGCTAAACTAAATGACTTGTGGTCTTTTCTGGTTCATTTCAGAAATGTGCTTTAGATAGTGCTGCAGTGGGAAGAATGGAGGAGATTTGCCTTGAAGGGCCAAGTGAATTCCATATTTGTGGGACTGCCAAAATGGACTTTCTAAAGTTCCACACTAGGTCACTGTAACTAAACCAGATTGTGCTAATCTTTTGATAGAGCGGGTTGGTTGAACACATGTAAATTCAATGACTTGAGAACTTGAAGACTTGAAATAGTCAGTTTTGGAGAAGTAAAGACCCTGTAAAATCTCTAAAATTTCTGAAAAGTTTCTGAAAATCCTGAGAAGTTTTCCCACTGAGGACTTAAAAAAAACAAAACAAAAAAAACAAACAAAAAAAACCCCTCCAACTCCCTTTGCCCAAGAAAACAAGCAGGAAAGAAATCATAAAACTCTTTTTCAGTTCTCCCAATGTCTAAATATATCAATATACAAAACATGATAATTTTATGAGTGAAACAAGTTATACATAATGCATTTTTATGTTCCTAAACGAACAGCATGACTTTATATCTGTAAAGGGCACTAAAAATAAGTTTTGCATATATTTAAATCCCCTGCCCCCAAATTTTCTTTGAAGAAAAAATTTTTTTTTGTTCCTCCATGGCTTAAATTTTCTGAATCTAGTCTGTTCCTTTGTTCTTGCTGCCTTGTAGCTTGTGTTCTATTCCTGTAAAGTTTACTGGTATGAAATTAACTGTTCTTTTAGCCTAACAGATATATAAGGTTTAACTCTGTATAATGCCTCACATTTACCTGTTAGGGTGTCTAGAGAGCTAAGGATTGGGGATGACTGTTCTGTCAGAAGTGTTAGCGAAGGTGGGTTGCTTCATTTCTTCCCAGCTTTAGTTTCCGTGGGGGCCTGCCAGGCACACTGACATGAAGCAAGTTTATCCAAAGGACTCAAGAACCATACAGCTAGAGAGTAATTTGTCTTCCTGACATCCCTGGGAGGCTTTCAGGCAAAGAAGGCTCTTACCACTGTGGGGCATTGGCAAGAGGATCAGCTTGGAGTCCGGACAGAGTGTTTGGGGACCAAGAGTCTTGGACTTTGCCATCCACTCTGTGGAACCATGGACAGGTCACTCACCATCTCTGAGGCCTCCATTTTCTCACTGAAGGATGAAGGTGGTAGACAAAATCTCCATGGTCCTCATAGGTTCTCCCAGACCACAAATCTATTATCCTGACCCCACATTCCAAAGTAAGAAGGTCAGAGGATTGATCTAAGGTTATAGATTCATGGGAGCATTGTGCCTTCCTGGTTCTGAAAGGCACTGCAGTCTTTTGGCTAGACATGGTTTATCCAGGTAATATGCTGGACAATCTTGGTTTACCACGGGAAGGAATGAAAATAAATCTGGGGAAAAGCAGGGTTGAGGGAAGTGTAAGTTCTGCCGGTGCCAAAAGGATTCTGTGCCATAGCAGTAATCATTTCCATGCCTACTTTAGGCTATGTCACCTTGATATCTTTTGGGGAGTAGAGTTGGAGTAGGAAAGGTCCCTCAGTATCTGGTGCTGATTTGTTGGCTTCTTTCCTTCAAAAACCTTCCTTTGAATGCCTGGCTTAGTTTGTAATCAGCCAGCTTGCTCCTGGCTTTGAGCTATTCCTGACCAATGTAATAATGCCTGGGCTACTCTCCCTGCTATGGTGATGGAAATGGGCTGAGTTGCTGGGTGACATTTCTGTCCTAGTGGTACAAGAGTCCTTGGGGCTCCTTCGCCCTTTCAGAAATGACTCTGAGGGCCCGATTGCCAAGAGGCTCCCAGGGAGTCTGGCCTTGTTTTGTCTACAGACTGGTTGGCAAACCCGAGAGGCTGAGATGAACATCTGAATTTAGGAGTGCTTAATGCTGATTTAAAACTTAAGCTGTGTTCTTGGAACTAACCTGCATCTATAAACTTTTGAGTGGATTGCAATCAATATGTAAAATGAACATACGTGCTCTTTCAAAAATGACTAATCTCCACTCAACCACACTATTTCCTTTCTTGCTGCCCACATTCTAACACCACAAGGGTGGTTCTATTTATTGTCAATAAAGGCACTTCTTAGGTTTCTTAGATCTGAAAATGAAAAGAAATGCCTTAGTTTGTATATGAAGTGATGTGGGTTATTATGCATGCAGAAAGTAATTTTGAAAAATTGGAAATAACCTAAACTTCCATCAAGGAAGCATTGATAATTTATGGTAATTCATAAATGAAATACCAGGCAACACTTAAAAATGATTACATAGATATATCCTTGTTGATAAGGAAAACTAGTCTGCCATGTCAAGAGTTTAAAACTTTAAAACTATATGTAATAGGTGATCCTATTTTTGCAAAAAAAAAAAAAGGTAAGTATGCAAATGTATAGTATATATGCATAGTATATATAATATCTGCTTCTATACTGTAAGCATTGAGAAAAGTCTGGAAGAGAGGACTCACCTAGGCATCTGTAGTAGAGGGACAAGAAGAACTTCTGGTGTCCACGTGGCCTGGACCCAGGGCCTTAACATTTTCACTGCATTGTTTAGGTATCATCACTTTGATTTCTGATGCTCTGAAGTTGCCTGGTCTAAAAAATTTGAACGGTGGCCAACTATGAGTGATGGAAATATGGGTGGTTCTGTTTTCTGCTCACCAGATTGATTTTTTTTTCCACAATGAGCATTTATTACCTCTGTGATAAAATAGTAAAAATAAGAAAAAGGGATTCAGGAGAACATTCTTTGCTTGGGATATTTTGGTTGAAATTAATTTGAGTCTTACCTCTAGTTCCAACTGCTGAATCAACTTCCTCCCCTTACTCCTTTTTGGCTCCAGGTTCCATATACTCCATATATGATTTTGCATAATCGTATCCTTTTCCAAGTAATGAAGATGTCTTGACACATGGCAGATTGGGCAGAACCTTCCAAAAGAAGAGCTGTTCCTTCTCCATTTGGGTGGACAATACTGAGCTGTAGGGCTCAAACATTGTCTGGGAAGCCAGAGGAGAAAACCAGGAGTAGCCAGAGAAGGAAGAATAGGTTGATACGCAGAGGTTTAATCATCACTGTGGAAAATTGAATTACTGTTCTCAGTCCTTCACGGCATTCGAAGGGAATTAATCATCAACACCCTTGCTCTGGGCTTCATGGTTGGTTCCTGCCCCTTCTCTCTGGGTTTGGCCAAAGAGAATTTTAATGGATGGCACTTGCCAGAGGCTTGAAAAGAGCCTGTGCATTCAGGCTGCTCTTTTTATATATCGCCTAGACCAGCTGAATCACAGTCAGTCTTGCAGACTTGTGAGTATGAGACTAAATCCTTGTTGTTTTAAGCCACTGAGATTAGGAGGTGGTTTATTATGTAGCCTTATTGAGGTAATAGCTAACTGGTATACTGGTCTAAGTCTGCTAAACAGACTCTCTTGAGTCCCTGCTGGCTAAAAGGGGATTTCTGGCTGCTTTTGCATAATAGGTATTTGAGAACTATCCAGAGATGTTATGATGATAACCTGGGAAGGAAAATAATATGGTCAATGTGACTTCCCATCCTTGTTAACCAATTGTCACTGATTTTTCATCCAGGGCAAATGTAGCTTTCCTTACTTGGTTATAAATGCATTCCAGCATCATGTGACCTCTAAAGTAAGGATTACATTGCTAACGTTATAGCTCTAGGTCTGCAGCAATTCAGTTTGCTGTTAATGCCTGACCAGTGAGTGAGTCATTACGAACAGCTGACCAGCCAGGAAGCCCAGACTATACCACTGACTCTGGAATTTCTGTCAACCCTACTGTTTTTCACAGGATCTCTTTCCTTCCATTTTAGCTTTGCTCTTAGTGTGAAGTCCAGCAGGCTGATGGAAAAATCAGAGGTCATGGTAGACAATGGGCAGAAAACTCCCAGACATGGTGGCAGGGAGATTGGATATAGTTTGCTTTCTGTCCAAGGACTCTGCAATCTGGGGGTTTCCTTGAAGCCAGGATTGCATTTCCATTCCCAAGTGCAAGTGTTATCCAGATTCACCCTCTCCTTCTGTGCTTGGCAGGAAATGTAGAACTCCCTTGGATGCTTGCCTCATGTGCCATCAATTGTTAATGCTCGTTAGATGGCGGCAACATGGTCCCAGGGTAGTGCTCTCGAGGAACACAGACTTAGGGACATTAGCACGCAGAGGTCATCTAACAGCTTCCCGTAACAACAAGGAAGCGAGGGCCAGTCAAGGGCTCAGCACAAAGCCCACCCAGAAGCAGGAGGTCTGGAGCTGGAGGCTGGAACAGCAACGCCTCCCCGCACCAGCTTCTCTTGGTTTCCATAGATCTCCACTTTTCCTGTTTTCTCTGAGAATACTCACTGAGAGTGAATTTACTTATGGGGCTCACTTTAAATCAATGAACTTAAAAAAATTACAAAAATCATAAATTGTCAGTGTCGGCAGTTTGGAAAATATAGAAAGGAGCAAACAAAACATCAAAAATCACCTGCCATCTCACAACCCAGACATCCTCAATGCTGATGTGCTTTCGTATCACCTGACCTCACAGTCTGGTGTTTGGCATGCGGGTCATTTTATTTAAGAATTTTGTAGAAATCATTTTTCTTTCCCACTTCGTATTCTTTGATACCCTCAATTTTAATTACTGAAAAACTGTCCAGCGTGATCCATTTACCTTTTCCACTATATTGGGAGGTTTGTTTTTCCTTCAATTTTTACTATCATAAATAATGTTGTGATGACAGTTCTTTCCCAGAAGGGGAATGGGAGTTACTTTTAAAAGTCCCAATATTGCGTAGTGAGGGGGGTACAATCAGTACATTGCTGTTAACAAGTAAGTTTATATTACATTTTTGATAAGCACTATGATGATCATTAAACAATGTCATATGTTTTAAAGATTTTTATTTATTTATTTGACAGAGAGAGACACAGCGAGAGAGGGAACACAAGCAGGGGAGTGGGAGAGGGAGAAGCAGGCTTCCCGCGGAGCAGGGAGCCCGATGTGGGGCTCGATCCCAGGACCTTGGGATCATGACCTGAGCCGAAGGCAGACGCTTAATGACTGAGCCACCCAGGCGCCCCAACAATGTCATATGTTTTAAATATAAAATTGTTATATTCCAAGGAAATAATTTGAAATATAACCAAAGACCTATGTTCAAAATTTCCTTTGCAACATTTTGTTTTTAATAACAGCAAAAGGTTGTAAGGATAAATTCCCCATATCGGGTATTTAGTTAAATAAATGGTGGTATATTCTTCTGATTGAAAATGGTACTTAGAAGGGTTTTAAATAATAATGGAAAATGTTGAATGTCAGCATAAAATAATGATACAAAATTGTGTGGATTGTATGAATTTGACTCTGAAACAACATGAACAGGAGAGAGCTCTACCAAATATTGGTGCAAGACTGAGTGATTTTCTTCCCCTCTCCTTTGTGCTTTTTACATCATCTTAAGTGTATTACTTTTATAATCAGGAAAAATTGTGTTATTGTTCTATATACTCCCATATTAGAGATGAGATCACTTCCAGGGAAGGAAGGTATGACTGGTCTGTGTGGGTTCTCCTTCCTTCCTAACAAGAAACATTCAGAGCATGGTAGAAGTCAGACCCCAGCACTCTTACCCCTATAAACAAGATCAGTGCCTCATTGTGTAAGGCTTAACTTGATCTGACCTCCGGTTTGGTTTTCCTGAGTATATTTTTCTATTTTTCCGTAATTCAATTTTTTCAGCTTTCAGACATTTCAGTGCTTTCTCCAGAATGAACAAAAGCATGGATGCTGCGTTTAACCCCTAAATTTTTCTCTTAATTTTGTTTTTGTTTCAAATTTCAGGTAATATTATTTTTCAAGGTGTGTGTGTGTGTGTGTGTGTGTGTGTATGTGCGTGAATGTGTGTACAATTTTGTTGAGATATAATTCACATACCATGCAAGTTGCCTATTTAAAAGGTACACTTCAACGGTTTTTAGTATGTTCACCAAGCCGTGCAACCATCATGACAATCAATTTTAGAATGTTTTCATCACCCCACAAAAAACCTTGAACCTCTTTTTTTTTTCCTAAGATTTTATTTAGAGAGAGAGAGATAGCATGAGTCAGAGGGGCAGAAGGAGAGGGAGGAGATAATCTCAAGTAGAACCTGCACGGAGCCTGACGTGGGGCTCGATCCCAGGACTCTGAGATCATAACCTGAGCCGAAACCAAGAGTCGACACTTAACTGACCACACCACCCAGGTGCCCCGGCCCTGTATCTCTCTTTTTTTTAAAGATTTTTTTATTATTATTTATTTATTTGACACAGAGAGAGAGACAGCGAGAGAGGGAACACAAGCAGGGGGAGTGGGAGAGGGAGAAGCAGGCTTCCTGCAGAGCAGGGAGCCCGATGCAGGTCTCGATCCCAGGACTCTGGGATCATGACCCAAGCCGAAGGCAGACACCCAACGACTGAGCCACCCAGGTGCCCCTGGGCCCTGTACCTCTTAATAGTCACTCTCATTTTCTCCAGTGCGCTGAACCCATCCACCCTGGGTAGTCCTCTAATCTACTTTCTGTCTCTATAGATTTGCCTACTCTGAATATTTGGTATAAGTGAAATCATACAATATGTAGCTTTTGTGATTGGCCTCTTTGACTCAGCATAATGATTTTGAGGCTCATCCATGTGTAGCATGTATCAGTATTTCATTCCTTTTTACTCCCAAATAATATTCTATTATATGGATTTAATCAGAGTTTATTTACCTCTTCATCAGTTGATGGACATTTAGATTGTCTCCACATTTTGGCTATTAGGAGAAATGCCGTTGTGAACGTTGCATAGTAGTTTTTAATGTGAACATATGCTTTCATTTCTCTTGGGTACTTGGTAAGAGAATGAAATTGCTTGCTCATGTAATAACTCTATGTTTGACCTTTTGAAGAACTGCTGTACTGTTCTCCAAAGTAGCTCTACCATTTTCCATTCCTGCAGCAACATATGAAGGTTCTGCTTTCTCCACACTGTTGCCAGTACTTACTATTGTCTCTCTTTTTGATTATATCCATCTTAGTGGATATGAAATGATATTTCATGGTTTTGATTTGCATTTTTCTGATGGCTAGTGAGGATGAACATCTTTTCCTGTGCTTATTGCCCATTTTTAGATCTTCTTTGGAGAAATAGCCATTCAGATCCTTTGCCTATGTCTTCATTGGATTATTAGTCTTTATTATTGGGTTGTAAGAGTTCTTTATATATTCTAGATACAAGTCCCTTATCGGGTATATGATTTGTAAATATTATTTCTCATATTGTGGGGGGGTTGTTTTTGTTTTTGTTTTTAAGATTTATTTGTTTATTTGAGAAAGAGCACGCATGAGTGGTGGGAGGAGAGAGCACGCATGAGTGGAGGGAGGGGCAGAGGGAGAGAATCCTCAAGCAGACTCCCCGCTGAGCACGGAGCCCAACGCAGAGCCTAACGTGGGGCTCAATCCCGCACCCAGGAGATCATGACCTGAGCTGAAACCAAGGGTCAGATGCTTGACATACTGAGCCCCCCAGGTACCCCACCGTGGATTGTTGTTTTACTTTCTTGATGTTGCCTACTGCACAAAAGTTTTTAATTTTGGAGTCCAATTTATCTATTTTCCCCTTTTGTCACTTGTACTATTGGTGTCATTTCTAAGAAGGCTTTGTTTAGCCCAAGACTGTGAAAATTTACTCTTACATTTTCTCCTAAAATTTGTATAGTTTTGCTCTTATATTTAGGTTTCTCGTCCATTTTGAGTTAATTTTTGTGTGTGGTATGAGGAAAGGGTGGCTATGGACTAGATTGTGGACCAAAATTCATATGTCAAAGCCCTGACCTCCAATGTGACCTCATCTGGAGACAGGGGCTTTAGGAGGTAACTAAGGTTAAATGAGGTTACAAGGGTGGGGCCCCAATCTGATAGGACTGTGGCCTTATAAGAAGAGGAAGAGAGAGATATTTTCCTCCACCATGTCAGAAGGCAGCCATCTACAAGCCAGGAAGAGAGGTCTCACCAGAACCCGAACATGCAGGTACCCCAATCTTGGACTTCAATCTCTAAAGCAGAAGGTAAGTTTCTGTTGGGTAAGCCACCGCACTCTGGCATTTTGTTATGGTGGCCTGAGTTGACTAATAGTGGGATCTGACTTCCTTCTTTTGCATGTGGATATCCAGTTGTCTCAGTACCATTTGGTGAAAGGACTATTCTTTCACATTGCATTTTCTTGGCTTCAGTTGCTCTTAAACTAGCTCATGACTGCAAATGGAATCCAACCAAATCATCTGTGAGCGGAGGAGAAACAGAGAAATAAATAACATCATTCCCCTCCTCAGTTCATAAGTAGATTAGGACATTCTAGAGCTTTGATCTGAAGCTTTGTCTGGGCTAAGCATAAACTCTTGAATCTCCCTTTCTTTGCCAGCATTTGGATAGTGCCTCGGTAACCTTGCATCTGTTTCTGTTGGCAAGATAAGCAAGTGACATCAGGCACATAGGACTCCAGCACCTCAAGAAAGGCTGTTCTCATGTTCTGGAGTTTAGCCGGTGCTACTGTGAGGAATAAGTAAGGGGAGGGAAGGAAGGAGGAGCCAAAGAGGACATGTGGGCAAACGAATACGTATTTACTAACAATTTTAGTTACAAACCTATAGATTTTTACAGAAACCTAAATCCCAACCAAAGAAAGAAAAGCTTTGTCTATCCAGTTCTTTTTCCTCATAGCCCACGGCCAAGTTTAATTCCTGCTCCAAACCAACATTGGAAGAGAAAAAAAGCAACAACAACAAAAAACCCTTTGGCTCCCTGCAGCACACAATGGATTCATTGATCTGAGAACAAGTTAGTTCAATTGCTTGCTTTACCTTGCTGCTGCGAAAAAAACAAAAACCTCCTATAAAAACAAGGTTTGTGGGAAAAGGTGGGATTACCCAAAAAAGCTTTTCTTTGTTTCTGTGGACACTCTACTCTACAGAGCTAGAGTTGTGTAGCAAACAGAGCATGGGCTAAAAGTCAGGCCTTGTAGATTGTTCCTGGCTAAGCTACTGATCCAGCCTGCGGCGCAGGCATACCCAGAAGTCTTCTCGGGTTACCTGCAAAAAAAAAAAAAAAAAAAAAAAAAAAAATGGAGACAAACACAATGATTCCTCTATAGGACCACACTGTTGGATTTCTACCCTTCAGCTTTCAAGAATTCCACGGTGAACCCCCTGGAGACACAGAGAGGAGGAATCTTCCCTCTACTCCTCCACTCTTGGGATTGGATAGAGTTCTGAAAACTAAAGCCAGTGAGGCTGACACTTCTGTGCATGTCTCAATTAGCAATGTGGCCAGGGGTCCCCAGTGAGACAGGTAAATTCTAGGGAGGATTTTCTGTTCACAGGTTCAAAGCTGAGATGAAGTTTGCACAGAACTTTTTGTCCAGGGCATGGAACGTCATGGGCATGATTCAGATTTTCACATGCTACATGCATTGGTATCTTCGAGAAGGAAAGCAAAGAAACTGACGGACATAGCCCCGATGGAATCTGTCCCCTCTTCCTGATGGAGGGGACATCCTGGCTCAATCTGTACTTGCTTAGCTCCTTCCCTGCTTCGTCAACATAGCATTGCTGGAAGCTGACGTGGCTTTGGGTCATAGCCCGCTACGAGAATAACCTTGCTGTAAGATTTAGTAGGCCTGGGTGTGTTTTGTTCCCCCTTCTTTATGACATCATGCATAACTAGATGTGAAATTCAATTCTTCTTATTGCTTAGGAGATGGGCAGAGTCCCTGAAGTCTGAGGATATTACAATAGGTGCTAAAGAATTCCATATTATAAAAGAATATGAAGTTGGCCCACTATTCCAGACGTGCTAAGAAATGGTAAAACCTAGATAGGCTAGCATTAACGGTCACCCACCTGCAACCCTTAAAAAGCATTGAGATGAAGAGCCAGGGGTGAGGATCCCTTTGGAGGCAGCTATTAGAGCGCCGTGCCCACTCCCACCCAGGGGAGAGGCACGAGGGGACTTCTCTTTCACTTCCAGCCCAGAGAGAGGACTACAGGCTATGAGGCAGGAGAGAAATGAAGAGGGTGAGAGAGACCCGAGCTGCACTAGGTGTGATTATATTCTTAGACAATGGTGAGGACAGGGGTCCATTTCTGTGGACACCGGACGTGAGCGCCTTGTGGGCGGGGAGCCAGCCCGGAACTTTCTAAAAGAACTCTGTCCACAATGGCTCCCTGGAGGGACGAGGTGGCCAGTAGAAGTGGACTTCTGGGAGCCTGCAGGGCTAGGGGAAGGTGAAACTCAGCCATCCAGAGAAGGTCTTGTCTGTGTGAAGTCGGATGACTATGTAATTTATCATCCACATGGAGACACTTGTGAGGAATAAAGGGGATGCTATTAAGGAGTATGCCAGGGCAACAGGCTTAAACTGGAACGAGCCCTGCAACCAGGGCCTAGGGTCACCGTCGAGTTAAGGGGACTGAATTGGAGGTTCCTACAACCACTTGTAACTGCCCCCCACAAAAGGTCAGCTTTGCCTGCCTGCCAGGCCCTGCAGGTACCAACACCAGGTCATGGTAGCCCCAGTCCTATAAGACAGATGCTCTTTTCCTCTAGTCCCCACTGCCCCTGAATCTGACCCGGAAGGGGTCAGCAGCGGCATCCGGCGAGGGTGGGACGGTCGCGTGGGGGAGATAGGGAGGAAGATGGCCAGGCAGCCCTGTTTGCTTACAGGCAACAGTTGGCGTCTGAAGTCCTGCCCTGAAGTTGAGAGACTCTTGAATTTAGATAAAAGTCCAGAATTTTGATTATTACCATGGGTATTTAAAATACGAAATGAGGCTGTTTTGGTGACTGCAAATGACCCGTGTGCCTAGGAATGATCAGAAAAGCTACTAGACCGGTCTGAAATCTCAGCCAGTGCCAGAAAAAGAACGTGCTTACAGAATTGATTTAAAGGGACCGCGGGAGAAAGACAAAAGTTGCTTTACAATTGCAGCCTACTGAATCGACGTCATTCGTTAAAATATTAACTAAAAGAGGACACGAGAACCTCATCTATATTGGGCTCAAACAACTATTGCACAAATTTAGTGTGAGGTTCTGAGAAGCTTCCCGCAGTGCTGCACCTAACTGTTCCTCATGCCCTGAGTTGTAGGGGGACTGGGAACGGACCTACTCCCATCGATTTCGATCCAGGAGATGTGTATGTGGGGTCCAGCCCATGCCTGGCACTCGAGAAGCGTCAGTGAACACGAGCTAGTGTAATGACTTACTGAGCGTCCACTATGGGCCAGAGGCATGTATTATCCCACATAATACTTAACCCTCTAAGGTTCAAGGTTGGAGGTTTCATTCTTCAGTTGTAGAGTTAGGCGTTTTTCTATTATAGATGGTTGCCATCCCAGAGTTGCTAAAATTCTTCCTGAAGAGCAGAGAGAAGATACATTTTATTAGTTTTGTGGACTGCTTTCCAGTTCAGTGCAGCGATCAAGAGTAGAGACCTTGGGGGGTGCCTGGATGGCTCAGTCGTTAAGCGTCTGCCTTCGGCTCAGGTCATGATCCCAGGGTCCTGGGATCGAGCCCCTGAGCCCCCTACTCAGCAGGAAGCCTGCTTCTCCCTCTCCCACTCCCCCTGTTTGTGTTCCCTCTCTTGCTGTCTCTCTCTCTCTCAAATAAATAAATAAAATCTTTAAAAAAAGAAAAAAAGAGTAGGGACCTTGGAAACAGATGGCCCACCTTCAAATCCTGCCGATGAGCCTTATAGACCATGTGACCTTGAGAAAAGTAGTCAACCTTTCTGTGTCCTCTAAAGGGGTCAGAAGCAGCAGCTGGTGAGTATAGGAGGGTCCAGTGGGGGAGAGAGGAAGGAAGATGGCCATGCAAACTTCGCCGACTACAAGCAAATAATACAATTATTATACAAATATATTTAAAGAAACAAGTATTATTATACTATACAAACAACAACATTATTGCTTATAGCCATAATAATGACATCTATTTTACAGGGTTGTTGTGAGGTTTAAATGAGCTAATCCACACAAAATCTTGAGAAGATTCTAGTGTATGTTTAAAAATGTTGACTGTTGGGGCGTCTGGGTGGCTCAGTCAGTTAGTGTCTGCCTTCAGCTCAGGTCCTGCTCCGGGGGTCCTGGGATCCAGCTCCAGGTGGGGCTCCCTGCTCAGCGGGGAGCCTGCTTCTCCTTCTCCCTCTTCCCCCGCCCCCGCTTGCGCTCTCTCTCCCTATCTCTCTCTCAAATAAATAAATAAAATCTTTAAAAAAGTGTTGACTGTTGTTATTAATGTGCTTTGATGATCTCATTTCCTAGATGCTTGGAGCAGAGAACTCTCTTATGGCCCGAGGGTTTAGTAAATAGTACGTCTCAATACTACAGGGCTCGTGGTCAGTTGAGACTCAGCGAGGCTGACATTGTACTGCTGTCTCTCTGGTTGACCAGGACCCCTCATGGCCTCTCGGAGGAGGTCAGGCTCCCTCTTGTCTGGAGCCCCTGCTCATGCTGTACCCATGCCTTCCACTCCCTACTCCCCTCTTTCTCTGTCCAGAGTCTACGTTCTTTCCAGTGTATTTTATCCCAGAGATTAGATCTGTATCTGTGATGACCAATTTCTTGTCTCATTGCTTCTCTCCCTTTTCATGTTATTTGCTTTTCTTAACAAAGGAAACTTGCAACTTCAGTTCAAATTTCCTTTAGCAAAATTTTCCCCAAAGATAAAGTCCTTCTCAGGAGGCTACTTGGAACAGGAATCTGGAAGCTTCCTCTTCCCTTCTGTGCGTGGGCAGAGTTTCCTGTTTGCCTATAAGGTTGAACCAGCCTACCCCCCAATGGTTCTGGGAGGAAAGGACCCTAAGGAGGCCTCCCCCCAACTTTTGTTAGAGAAGCCTCACAATGAACTCTGATCAGCCAAGCCCAAGAGAAGCTGCATCTGCTTCTCCCCCCTGTCATCACCATTTTGCCTTTTCAGCTTCAATAACCAGATTCAGTATTGGTTCTACCGCCAGCCTAGAAATCATAAGCAAAGACAGAGCCTCCTCCCTGATTTTCGCCTATCTTCTCAGTATACCCTACTCTACCATAGACAAAATCTATATGAAGGGTGCTCACTGCGAGAATGGCTTCAAGAAAGCTGGCTTCGAAATGGGCCAAGAATTCCTTGTTAGACAGCCAGATAATGGGCGACAGTGTTTGAAGTCGTACCAAGTGTCTGGTCAAAGCAGAGATGGCAAGATAAAAAAACCTGCCTTAGAAACTGGGAATTGGCAGGTGCTAGAATTGTTCCCATGCTAAGCAGCACATAAAGGAGACCAAAGGAAGAAGGGATGAGGGCGGAGAAGGCTGGCTCAAAGAAGGCAGCTCCAGGTGGAGCCCAACCCCGGTGGGCAGGGTGGTGACAGATGCCAGTGAAGCAGGAAACTGGATCCAGAGGGCTGCAAAGAGGACTCTCAACCCGAAACACAGAGGTTGGGCCTGAAGTATACAGAGAAAGGAGTCCTGTTCAAAAAAGGCCTATACAAGGCAGGAAAGCATGGGAGAGCATGGTGGGCAAAAACTGAGCTCGAGTCTCACTCAGCCCCACAATGGATTAGCTGGTGACCTTGGTTAAGTTACTTATCTTCTCTGCCTTGGTTTCCTCATTTTGGAAATGGGGCTGATAAGAGTAGCTGCCTCTTAGGTTGTTGTAAGAATTAATAGAGATAATGCATTTCAGGTGCTTAGCGGAGGACCCGACACAGACGGAGTCCTCAATCAACAAATGTCGACTGGTGGCAGTAGGCACAGCGGGATCCCCAAGGGTAGTGCCTAGAATGAGCCATTAGCCTGGAAGAGGGGAGGGCTGTGTTGACAAGGAGAACTTAATACCAAGTTGGATTCAGTAGCAAAGCTATGATTTCCCTCTTCATGGGTAGCTAGCGTCCTAGAATTCCTTGCAAGATGGAAGAGCAGATTTCTACACGAAACCATTGACCAGTCGGTGGCATAATGAATCTGGGGTAGCCAGCTGAGGCGAGGGTCAAGTTCAGAGTCTAGAGTGAGGAGTTACCTTTAATTCTTGGAAGCATGTAGGTGGAGAAGTATAAGCAATCTATTTTTCAGGGTGAGTCCCCCACAGTGATTTTTTGTCTATGGATAAAGAATGCAGAGATGCAAACTGGTGCAGAGGTTAAGGGTACAAACATGAAGCGTTGTTCTCAGTCTTTAGTGTCCATTAGAAGCCCCTCAAGGCTTAGCTCAGACAGACTACAGGGCCTGAACTTCCACAGTTTCTGTTCTTTTGTTTTGTTTTTAATGTGTCCTCTCACATCTGTGCCTCTCTTTCTGCTCTTGCTGTGTATACAGTACAATACACTTTGGGGCTGTTAAAAGCTTCATGTTAAAGTTATAACTTAAAAAACTGGGGGCGTCTGGGTGGCTCAGTTGGTTGAGCGTCCAACTCTTGGTTCCAGCTCAGGTCCTGATCTCAGTGTCACGAGGTCTAGCCCCATGTGGGGCTCTGTGTTCAGCGTGGAGTCAGCTTCAGATCCTCTCTCCCTGTCTCTCCCACTCACCCTCTCTCTCTGTCTTTCAAAAAAATAAATAAAATCTTAAAAAAACACCCTGACTTCCCAGGTCTCTGCCTCTCTTTGTACCTTTTAGGGGCAAGTCATTAAATTCATTCAAGTTTTTTTGAATATTAATAATTAGTAAATATATTTTTTAAAGATTTTATTTATTTATTTATTTATTTATTTATTTATTTAAGCGTGAGAACACGAGTTGGGGGAGGAGCAGAGGGAGCGGGACAAGCAGACTCCCTGCTGAGCACAGAGCCCGAAGCAGGGCTCCATCTCACGACCGACCCTGAGATCATGGTCTGAGCTGAAATCAAGAGTCAGACACTTAACCGACTGAGCCACACAGGCGCCCCAAATCCATTCAAGTTTTGAAATTCTCTGATATTATTTAAACTTTTATGTAATTTTAAGTACCTTGAGAATAGACATGTCATAAAACTCAATTTGTTTGTTGGCTGATTATTACAATAACCTGTAACTGATTCAGTCTGAGAAAATAAAAACAGGTCAGTAAGGTAAATGAGTGGGTTCAGTGACTAGTAGACCTCTTGAGTTTATGAGATATAAGTTTCCTGTACTAAATACTGTATTGATTCATGAGAGCTGGAGATTGCAGTCGGGGTGCAGGGTGCAAGGGTCCCTGTCTCCAGGGGTCCCAGGCAGACTGGGCTCAGCCACTCGCTGCTGACAAAATCCAGAGGCAGACGAGTGGTGGTGAAGCAAGAACGTAATTTATTTCAGTGAGGCCAGCACGGGGAAGACAGCGGACTAGCGTCTCAAAGACGACCTCCCACGACAGTTCTTGATTCAGTAGGGGCTCTGACAGAGTTCCCAGGAGGTGCTGCTGGTCCGAGCACCATACTCTGAAAACCATAGCTATGGAGTCAGATGGACTTGGTTTTAAATTTCCCTCCTAACTACTTTTATAACCTTAGCCAACTTATACACCCTCTGTGAGCTTCAGTTTTCCCATCTGTAAATAGAATAATAATACTTACCTCTTGGACTTGTTTCGAATATCAGTTAAAAAAAAAATACATGAGAAGCGCCTAACACTTAAAAAAAGTTACTATGAGTGAGTGGATGGATGTCAGGGACTAACATAGCAGGAATGGGAGGCTTGAAGAGCTGGGAAATCTGGGACGAAAAAGGGCATTAAGAAGCAGGGCGGAGCAGAGCTGTTTCCTCTTTGGCTCCTGTCTGCTCTCGCCATCACTGTGGACTCGGGAAGGGATGGGGTTCGCGGGAGGCAGAAGGGCCAAAGGCAGCTTTGGAGCCCTTGGCGGAAGGGACGGGACTTGGTTGTTTTCAGCAGAATAGGTATTTCTGGCTGGTTTCTCAGCTTTGTAACTCAAGGCAAAAGCACATCCAGAAGCATTTTGAAGGCAGAGAGAAACTCCACTGAAGGGTTGACCATTTCCATCCAAAGCTCTCAGGGCTGGACTTGGCCTCTTGGGAGAACACTGTGCGTGCAGGCCTTGGGCTGGGGCTCGGCAGTCTCTTCTGCTCAGAATGTTCTTCTCCTCTGGCCCCATCTGTGGAACCTGTAATCATCCTTTAAGGTTCTTTGTCTCTGTGAAACTAACAGCCCTTCACAGGTGGATTTCCTTGTTAACATCTCTCTCTCTCTCAACTGTGAGCACTTCAAAAGCACAAACTTTAACTTGCCTTTATATGTCTTTTATGCTCTCTAGCAAAGGACTGGCTCTATAAATGTTTGGTAATTATGGAGGAAGGAAGGGAGGGAGGGAGGAAGGAAGGAAGTGAGAGAGGAAGGGAAGAAGGGGGGAAGGATTTGCTTCTTAAAACTCAAGTTTCTAGAAGGCAAGATTGATACGCTACTCTTCAGTTGCATCTTCCACACTTCACTCAGTGCCTTGAATACATTGGGCATTCAGTCAATACTTTACAAATCTTCCTGCTTTTTTTTTTTTTTTAAAGATTTTATTTATTTATTTGACAGAGAGAGACACAGCGAAGAGAGGGAACACAAGCAGGGTGAGAGGTAGAGGGAGAAGCAGGCTTCCTGCAGAGCAGGGAGCCAGATGTGGGGCTCAATCCCAGGACCCCGGGATCATGACCTGAGCCAAAGGCAGACGCTTAAGGACTGAACCACCCAGGCGTCCCCAAATGTTCCTGCTTTTAATTAGGACTTGCACCACCAGAATTTGGGTTTCGAGCGTGCTTAACATCTTCTAACTTCTTTGAGTTTCCTTCTTGCCCTCTGTGAATGTTTTCTTTCTTTATTCTTTCACCTGATCAAGGCTTTATTTCATTCCCTCCTCTCCCAAGGAGAAATCAGTATATTGAATACCTAGCTAGGGCCACAATAAATAACTCTCTATTTAAATTTTGCTTTATTCTACATTCTTAGATTTTATCATTACAGCCGGAATGGTTTTAAGAATCTACCTGTAAGTGGGGAGCTCTCTTCTCCTCATGCTCTGCCTAACCCGTGAAGGAAGAAGCCCTGCTAACAGACTCGCTCTCCTGGGGAACTGCTACGGGCTTGTGAACCTGTCAGCCAGGGCCACCATAACAAAACACCGGAGACAGCGTGGCTTAAACAACAGACATTTATTTTCTCTCCATTCTGGAGGCTCGAAGTCCTTGATCAAGGTGACAGCTGCCTTCCTGGCAAAAACACTCTCCCTGGCTTGCGGATGGCCCCCTTCTTGCTGTGGCCTTTCCTCGGCCCTGTATGGGGTGGGAGAGCGCTCTGGTGCCTCTTCCTCTTCTTCTTTTTTTTTTTTAGTTTTATTTTATTATGTTATGTTGATCACCATACATTACATCATTAGTTTTTGATGTAGGGTTCCATGATTCATTGTTTGCGTAAAACACCCAGTGCTCCATGCAGAATGTGCCCTCTTTAATACCCATCACCAGGCTAACCTGTTCTTCCTCTTCTTATAAGGACACCATGTCCATCAGATTAGGGCCCCACCACTCTGCCCTCATTTAACTTCCCGTCCATACAGGCCCTATCTCCAAATACAGTCATGTGGGGAGTTAGAGCTTCAACATGTGAATTTTAGGGGGACACAATTTGGTCCATAGCACCGTGGTTCCACCTCTCTACAAGAGGAGGGGGAGTTAATTGGATAACTGAGAGCCTGACACATCCATTGGGCTGAATTTTAGGGGTCAGGCGTGATGTAAAGATGGGGACTCTTGCTCCCCTGGCCCTCTCTGTTGAGACCCAGAAGGCTGGCATTGTGTTTCCGGATCGTAGGCTGTGAGCAGAACAGTGAGTAGACTCAGGCTGCCCCGGCCAGACCCCCTCTCGCTCTTTTCCTGCCTTTCAGCCTGTTGTTGGGTAGCTAAGTCAGGCCGGTGCTGCTTTCCAGATCTGTCTGTCTGCAACTCTGGGAAGGAGCGGGGCGCCTCCCTCAAATCTGGTCCAAGCCACATTTGCCAATCCGACTTTGTGAGAAAGCCCAGTCCTTGGAGCTTTTGAGCTATGGGACGACTCATTTTATTTTATATTTTATTTTTTAAGACTTTATTTATTTATTTGACAGAGAGAGGCACAGCGAGAGAGGGAACACAAGCAGGGGGAGTGGGAGAGGGAGAAGCAGGCTTCCCACAGAGCAGGGAGCCCGATGTGGGGCTCAATCCCAGGACCCTGGGATCATGACCTGAGCCGAAGGCAGACGCTTAACGACTGAGCCACCCAGGCGCCCCGGGATGACTCTATTTTAAATTGCACCCCTCCACGTCCTAGCCTTTCCCATCTCCTGACTCTGCCCCTTTCTCCTTTCTCCACAGCACTTTTCCATTCTCTAACATTCCTCCAATTGAGCCATAAGAATCTTTTAATACACTTTCAAATGGCTTTCTGAAAAAAGATACATTAACTGAAGGGTCAGAACGTTGTTCTATGGAGGAAGGTGGGGGCAGATTAGCTTAGGAAATCATGCTCTTAGGCACAGTTGGGGAGAGTCTATTAACGGTCATCCAATACCTAAAACATGGTTTCGGAGCAGAGGCAATATAAACAGGCTCTGTATCTTTGGCTCATGGAAGTTATGTGGGAAATGGTGATGATGATGGGGAACATTTACTGAATCCTTCAATGCTCGGACCAGAAGGCTAAGTGATTTACACGCATTTTCTCTTCTAAGTATCCCTGTGATGTAGCTAACACCATTCATTCGATTTTACAGTTAAGGAAACTGAGGTCCAGTGAGGTTAAGTGACTAGCGTGGAGTCCAACTCAGGTCTGACGTACATGTTGCTCAGCTTAAGAAAAGCATACTCTAACCATTAGAGCTGGCTAGCAATGGAGTGGAAGGATTACCATGTGGTCTCTTTACTCTGAGCCTGATCCAGCAGAGGCTGGGTGACCATCTGTTAGGGCTGCTGCAGAAAGGAGATCGATTTAGACAATTTCTGAGTCTCTTTCCAACCGTAAGATCTTATGGAAACTTGACGGGCGGTCCTGTGGGAAAGGAATTAGATTTGTTCTTTGTAGCTCTGTTCAATAGAGTAGCATTTCTCAGGCTTTTCCATCTAGAAATCCCCAGTGTCAAAGGCAAGTGAATAGATACTCCTGGGAGGTCTGGGACAGAGCCGCCAGAAGCAAAATTTTGTGTCAAGTCTGAAAAACAAATTATTTGAACTTTAGATTATACATGAAAATATGCTTGTTTGTTTTAAGGAGAAGTATTTTAAATTTTTGAAAATCTTTTTAAAAGAAGAGACGTTCAACGCAAAGCTTAAATTCCTCCCCGCTCCCCCAATAAATCTTCATTTCAGTTTGGTTCATCAGGAAAACATGCCATATTTATTTTATGAGTTTACAAATCCCCAACACATCACCAAGTCTCCCAGGGGAAACATTTGTCTTAGTATGAGAAGTAAAACAGTAGTGTTAAGACCAGTGGGGAGAAGTTATAGAGAGGCAGATCAGATTTTATCCCAATGCAAGTGGGGTCTTTAAGAACTGCAGTGGTCCAACAGTGGAAGGTGCCCTCAAAAAAAGTGGTAAGTAAGCAGCCACTGAAAATTTTCCTAGCAGAGATGGGTCAAGGGTCTGGGAAAGTCAACAGGGACTCCACTTTGGGAATGCTAGTGCCAGAGCAAGTTCACGGCCATGGTGAAAGGAACAGGTGAAGTGCGTGCTCTCCACCACTCATAAAAGGTTTGCAAAGAAGCCATTACCAGAGTAACAACAACTAACATAGTCTTGACTATGTGCCAGGCCCTATTCCTAAAGCTTCAATGTGTCATTTAGTTCTAAGTGACCCATATTATCATCAATCCCATTTTCCAGATAAGGAAATAGAGGCACAGGGAAATTAAGTAAATGGACCCAGTGTCTCACAGCTGCTAAGAAGCAGAGCTCGATTTTGAACTCAGGCCGTTAGGAGTTAGGGCCGGAACTGGCTGTCTCGGTGCCCTCCGTGTCCCCTACCACACAATGTCACTTCCTTGGTTCTGGGCTCTGACCTAGAAGGGATTTTGTCCATGGGAAGACAACCTGGTGGTGAGTGGTCAGGACACGTGGACTCTGGTCCACACCCTGCCACTAATCAGGTGACCTTGGAAGGGTCACTTACTTTTCCTGTTTTTTCACATGCTAATTCATTATTTCTGAGCCTGCCAAGGAGACCATAGTTTTTTTTCTTTTTTTTACATATCTTTTACTAAAACTCAGGGAAATCGTGCCACATTATGTAGGAGTCCCACTGTGCTACCCGTAGAACTGAACTGTAGTAAAACAAAATAAAGCAAAGCAAACAACTAAAAAAACAAGAAGCAAAAAACCTACTGGGAGGTGCCTCTCTCTGCCTTGGATTTACTTTTCTTGCAGGTGGAATCCTGTTCCAGGGGGCTCTAGTCTCTGTAGGGAGTGTGTCTTTCACTAGACCAAGGGTTGTTCTTCATGGCTTCCAGCACCAACAGTATAATAGGATTTACTGAACTCCTCTTACTCACTGTGTATTTGCAACTTCACAAAAATATGGATAGACTGTGTCCAGATGGCCATCTGGTTTCCAGTTTAAATGACCACATGATGCACTGATGTGGGACAGTGGCTTCAGCTGTGAATCATTTCTGGATTCCCCGCTGCTATAGTGAGATGAGGAGGAATTTTCGGGATCTCCCAGGGAATCTCTGCTCTAATGTGTCCCCCTCCAAAAAAACAATGGAGGCTGGGGGATGGGTGAAATAGGTGACGGGCATTAAGAGTACACTTATCATGATAAGCACTGAGTAATGATGTATAGAATTGTTGAATCACTATATTGTATACCTGAATGAATATAACATTGTATGTTAGCCATACTGGAATTAAAATTAAAAACTTAATAAAAGAAAAAACACAGCAACAAAGGAGCCAGGAGAGGCTCCTGATGCAGAGCCACACTGACCACTGAGACGTTTCTCTTATCATAAGCCCAGGATGGGTGAGGCAAGTGCCACGGAATTCTTTCCAGGAACCTCTTTCAATCATGAGAGGACCTCACAGGGAAATTGGGCCACCAGAGGAATCTTACCCCTCATCTCCATTTCATCTTCAGAAGACTCACCTCCACATGAGAGTCAAATGTACCCGGGTTGCTGTTTTCAATCTGGAAAATTTGCCTGAGTGACCCGAGGGTCTTAAGCACTTGTATTTGTAGGTGGTGAGAGAAGGCAGCATTGATCTGCTGTCCCTGGAAGATCTTCCAAGTGCCTAGCAAGACTGGAACAGCTCAGAAGAAACTGTCTGCTCGCTCATACATTCCACAAGCATGCCTTGAGTACCTACTTGGTGGAGATATATGTAGTTATCTCTCTGTCTGTCTGTCTATCTATCATCCATCTCTCTAGGTCTAAATACATAGCTCACAGTATGGCTAAGTGTATTCCATAAATAAAACTTGGTAATGCAATGAGACAAGTGCAGTATCAGAGGCGGGCTCAAAGAGCTGTGGAGTGAAGGAGGGCCTGTCTTGAGTAGGACAACAGGAGAGAAAGGCACTCCAGGAAAAGAGCACGAAGGAAGGAAGGACAAAGAAAAACTGAAGAGCCGCCATCACCAAGGGCTGGGATGGTTCAATGTGGCCAGCGCACAGGTTTATGGAGTAAGGGAAGTATTTGGGGCTGGAAAGATAGATTGGGGCAGCTCATGATCTTGCCCCAGTGACTTGTCAACCTGGCCGAGAGGTGGGAATGAAGGCAGTGAAGAAGGGAGAGGCTGAGGGCAGATGGAGTGGACTGAGGGGCTCACAGGGTTTAAATGGGAGGAAATGAATATTGAGAAATTTATGAAGGGATTGTTAATAATACCCTCAGCTAACTGCATTGAATACATTCTATGGGCCAGGCAACGAGCTAGGTACTCCATTCACATTTAATACTCATAGTCACCCAGGGCAGTGGGTCCTGTAATTATCTTTTATTTTACAGATAATGAGACTTGGGATATGGAGGTAAAATAAATTGCCCAAAGTCACAGATAGTGAGAGAGCTGAGATTCAAACCCTGTCTGTCTTATCCAAAGGAGAAATAAGACAAGGAATGTAAGGAAAGGAGAAGAAAGCCAATTTACTTGTCTCGAGTTGTCTATTTCATTCTACAGTACTTATTTTTAAAAATGTTTTATTTGTCCTAGATGACCTTTCCTTCCAAAATCTTTGGTAACATTTTCTTCTTTGCCTATACCTTTTCTTATTTCCCTCTCTCTGCCACCAGTCCTACATTTACACAGCTCATTGTGAAAATCTCTTTAGAATGCAGTTGTATGAAAAGCTAATGCAAAATAAAAATTAGTCTGTACAATATATTAACAAGGTAAGGAGCATCTCTTTGTGGGTTTCTCTGCACAGGTGATTTGTTTCTCAGTGCCGGGGTTTGGAGAGGAGATTCACAATGCCTGTTTTGTTTTTTTCACATTTCCTGAGCAGGACACTGGGACTTTTGGAACTCGTGCATATCCACCCATATCTCAGTATAAGCTGAGATGCAAAGTAATTTGAACAGGACAGAAAAAAAAAAAAAAGAAAAAGATGGGGCACCTGGGTGGGTGGCTCAGTTGGTTGGACGTCTGCCTTTGGCTCAGGTCATGATTCCTGGGTCCTGGGAGTCTGCTTCTCTGTCTCTGCCCTTCTCCCTCACTCTCTCTCAAATAAATAGATAAAACATTAAAAAGAAAGAAAGGAAGAAAGGAATGTCAATGAAATGCCTTGTCGACAACATGAGTCTGACTTGTGCATCTATGTGATTTATCAGTAGAGTCAGGCGGTTTAGTGTATGAGTCCATCTTTCTCCATGAGCAGGGGGAGATGCATATGCATGGCCAGTAAAGGTGTTCTTTCACAGGTGAGGACACGTGCTCTGAGAACAGTGTACCCTTGCTCCCTCATGAGCTCCAAGTCCGCTAAGGGAGATCTAAGCATTCATTCATAGACCTTTACTGCAAACTCTAACAAAATATGTTTTTAGGAGTGGAAGAGGGGGACTGAAAAGCTATTCTTGGTCCACACTGTGGCTCCTCTATCCTACTAGGAGCTAGGGACTTCTGCTGCTTAGCTGAGTGGAATCCAAGGGCAATCCAAGGGTAGGGGTCCTGGAGGAAGACTCTTTGTTCCTCTCTCACCATGACAGTGCTCACAAGGGAAGGAAAAACTCAGCATAATGTTTCTGCATCTCTTTAGAAGCTGTCAGAAAGGACTTCTAGATTGGGCATTTTTATATATGCAGTGTTCATAAGACCATCACATAGCAGCAGAAACAGCCGAATTGCTATCCCCTCTTGAGCTGGGCCAGTCTGCTTGGCTCCAGGTCCTAAAGTTCAGGACAGAGGAGCAGAGGAAAGCTATGGGAGAACCACAGAAACCACCGCCAGGAACTGAGACATGAGGCCTCTCCTTGGCCACTCATGAAGCAATGCAGCAAATCTAGAGAGGAAGGACAGCTGTTATAACCAAGTCTCTTGCTAGTGGAGTCCGGGGCCTCTCACTGGAGTGGGTTGAGAGAGTTTGACAGAAAGCTTAGAGACGATGAGTATAGATAGCACTTTCAGGGAATTTTGTTATAAAAAGTGGTGGAGAGAGCAAAGGAGAGGGCAGGAAGTGGCCGGCAAAGTTGATGGAAGATTTTTTTTTAAAGATAGGAAATATAATAGCTGCTGGGATGTATGATGCAGAGTTACATGTATCATTATGGGTATATCTCAAAAGCATAATGTTGAGTAAAAGGCAAGTGCAGAATAGAACACAAAGTATGCCATAATTTTATTTGAAATGTAAAATATTAAAAAAAATCCCCATCATTTCTTTATGAGTATATATGTAGTCCATTTTTTGATTATTCTAAATTGTTTATTAGATAAGAATTTAATAAACATCCCTTATATTAGCAGTAACGGTGGCACTGGAGAATACTGTGCCTTCTCCAAGCTGCACAGGGAACCACGGAGAGCATGGAGGCACTTGAGACCCTTTCCAAGGCCATGACTCTTGTGGCCTGCAGATGTGAGCCCTCGAATCTCCCTGTGCTTGTAGACTGGTTTCGTGACCCACTGGGTGTCAGGATTTCTTCTTCTTCCTCTTCCTCCTCCCCCTCCTCCTCTTCTTCTTCTTCAAGATTTTATTTTTACGTAATCTCTACACCCAATGTGGGGCTTGAACTTACAACCCCGAGATCAAGAGTTGTACACTGTACTGACTGAGCCAGCCAGACACCCCAGGATTTCTTCTGAAAGCTTAATGGAATGAGTCAATGAGGGGAACCTCAAAGAATTTGTATGTGGAATCTAATGTAAGAGTTCAGGGCTCTCAGAGTCCCCAGTGGTACCTGGCTCACTCCTCAGCAACAGACTGAAGGCTTCGAGCAAACTAGCTAGTTAACACCATGATGGACGGGATTGCTGTAGGTTGTACTCGGGCGCACGCACATCCAATATATGACATAATCTTGCCTGGCCTTGTGTCCCGGTGTGTGCCCTTTATGGGGTTGGTGGAGCAGAGAGCTGCCGGTTCTACCCACAGCACCTGCAGGAGAAAACATATTACACGGGACTGCTTCTTCTTCCATAGCTCCCGAATGTGATTGTAAACGCCCATCTTGCTTACCTGGTGGCTGCAACCACATGGAAAGCTGTAGTGAATATTTTTTCAAAGTCTTTGTGGGACGATACCATTAGCCCCAGGCCAATAGTTGTCTAAGGAGTGGAGGGATCAAGGAGGAATACACGGCATTACATGTATCTAAATGCTGTATTTTTTTTTTAACAAAAAAAGGAAACTGAATAAAATATAGTAAATTGTTAATAATGTTAAAGCTAGATGGTGGATACACAGCTATTTATTTTATTACAGTCTACACTTCTCTCTTTACACTGAAATACTTACTAATGTAAAACTAGCGAATACAAAAATATCATTATCATCATCATCACCACCAACAATAAAGTCAGCCATTCTCAATCCCACGACCCTGAGGTCGTGACCTGAGCTGAAATCAAGAGTTGGATGCTTAACTGACTGAGCACCCCAATGGGTGATTTTCTGATGACAGTTCACATCAGTAAAATATACTGAATATACCTGTGCATTTTATTTAAAGCAATGTTGACAGGTTTGTGCAAATCATTTTGGAGGTAAAAGCTATGGGCCAAGGCCTGGATTGAGCCACATGACACCCCTCCCCCCACTGGAAAACGCAAAGCTCATCCTTGTGGGTTTTGTTTTGTCCCTAATAGGCATTGAGAAGCACCCACAAACGCCTTTTTCTTATTCATAGTTGAGCGTTTGCCTCGAATTCTCTGGAGTGCGTACATGTGCTGGATACTGCAGTGGTTGGAAGGTTCTGTGATATTCAGGAGGACAGATGACAGGACACAGGAAAAGAGGTCCACCGGAGAAAGGCTTCTATAGTTAATCAAATGTGACTTGGAGTACCTGACTTTTTAAAACAAGTCAGAAAGCAAGCTAAAACACCTCTGCGGGGATAGATTAGAAGGAGGATCTGGCAGGAAGACCAGAGGCACCTGTTCTTCTTTTTTTGGCTCCTCATATTTTCTGAAGGTATAATACAAACCTGGTATATCTAACTGACCAGTGGAAGAAAGTTCTAGAGAAGCTGGTTTCATTTCAATATAAGGAAGTGGTTTTTTTTTCTTCAAATACTAGAATGTATATGAGGGCACAAGGCTGCCCCACGTGTGAGCTCCAGCGTTAAACAGACTAAGCTGGGAGGCTCCCTGTTGATGAAGTCATGAGTGCCTTCAGTTTGCCCTTGGAAAGAGGTTGTACGAGAAGGTCCAAGGGTGGCAGGCTGACTCTCTGAACTGGAAGGGCTCTCTTCCCTGTTCTCGAAGCACTGTCTCTTCTCCCTACCAGCGCACAGGCACCAGGGTGGGAAGGTGGAGAGCATGAATGACACAATCTCCCCACCATCATACTGTGGGGACATTGCATAGGCAGATGAGCCAACCACAACTGTTCCTGAACTTTAGGAGAAGACTCTGGATTCACTGAAACGTAATTGGGTGCTCATCCCTGGATACCCGTGGGCAAACTGCCTCACTTCTTTGAGCGATTTGAGATAGCTAAGAAGGAAGAAATAAGTCACAGTGAAGACGATGTTTATACAACGCCCCAATCTGACTTTCAGGGTTTGGCCCTATTTCTTTCTGATAGGTACAGGAGTTTAGAGCCGGGTGAATAAATCTGACTGCTCATCTGTCACATCTGATCTGATTGTTGAAAGGCCTGAGATACCAGCCAGCTATTCATGACCTGTCTCATTGGGAGCTCAGCAGCTGGCTGCTAACGTTCAGACACACAGTCCTGGCCCGAGTCCACAATGGAAGGTTGGGGTATTTTGCTTGAGGATCGCTCAGGATGGAGCCCTTTGGAAGGACGGCAGCCAGATGTCCAGGTGCATTCAGCTGGTGGGACAGCAGCTGCTTTGTTATTCTGTGAAATGAAGCAGCATTCCCGACCCGTGGAGTTGAGCGGTCAGGCCGCAGTCATTCAGAGGCTGAGTCAGGGCAGAGTCACACGCAGGATGACAGCCCCCGTGGGGTCAGGGGAGCCTCCACTGTAGCGAAATTCTTCAGCGGTTCTAGCCAAAGTTTTAAAAATCCCACCTCTTCCCACCCTGTTCTTTGTTAATTGGAACTACACAAACTTCCACCATATGTCACATGCATCTATGCCCAAGAAGAGATGGAAAGGAGGTGGCATGGAACTATTTTTTTCCTTGTGGCCCCTCACCTTCTGCAACACCACTTCCCATCGAGGCCAGAACCACGTGAGACACTCCTGCGTGCCACAGAGGAGCCCTTGGGAACATTCAAAGATTGCATCCCCCAGAGCCTCATGGATCGATGAAAACACCACCTATCCTGGGTCTGATTAGCAGAAATGCACAAAGATAAGGAAAGCTAGCTTTCATTGAGTATGATTTTCAAGGCACTTCTGGACAATGTGTCACCAGTCCTTTCCACTCAACAATATCCCCATTTACAAGCAAAGAGGCTGATTTGGTGGTTGAAGGACTTACAGAAGGTCACGGGCTTAGCGAAGGTGAAGCCAGAACTGCCAGGATTCTGCCTCCAGATCCCTTGTTCTGTCTGTTTCCATGCAGCCCGCCTGCTGTCCGGCAGTTTCTGGACACTCAAGGGGGTTGCTCGGGTGGTAGCTGTAACCAGGACGTCCAGTGGCAGGAACCTAAGGGGATCCAACCCCAAGAGCTAGTAAGGGGCCATGCAAGGCCTCCAGCACAGAGTCTACACCATGCCCATGGTGCTCACCTCCTAGCTGCTCCCAAGAACAGGGCTTTGTCTCTCTCATTTACCTGTGGATCTCCAGCACCTTGAATGGAGGTACCCAACAAATACTTGCTGAATTAATTTGGCGCACTATTATCTCTCCCAGAAGGTTATAAGGGAAAGGGATCTTGTTGTGGTCAATGTTGTATCCCCATATGAACTATGAAGGGGAATATTATAGTGAATGCTTTGATGGCTTTGAAGAGATAAATAAGCTTCCAATCCTGGTTCTTTGCATTAATAGCCTTGGGATCTTGGGCGAGTTACTTAAACCCCTCGGAGCCTTCATTTCATTCTGTGTAAAATGGGGAACACAGGAGTGTTGTGAGGATTAAAGGAGCTAACTCGTGACGGATGTTCAGCCTTCAGACGTTGAACACTTTGGGTTTTCATCATGAACTTGAATTGTGGATTGCAAGGCTGGTCACTGCAAGGAGGAAGATGAAGCCACCACCTCTACACTGTATTATCCTTACATATTTGAGAAGGCAGGGATTCTTGGGATTTACCCCTCAGGGGATATCAAGATTTTACTGCTTAGGACCTGCTCTCAAAAATAGTCCCTCCTCCCCGTGGTCATATCCCACAGCATGACTCTATTTATTGGTGGATGTATGAATTCCATAGGTACTCTCTCATCAAAATAATGTTTCATGGCTTCCTTTTAAGTGGACGGTCCTATTGACAAACCAGAGAAAAATAAAATGCTATTATAATTAAAGGGATGTTTATTTACTTTGCACAATGTATTTAAGTTGGACTCTACGAAATTCCATTGGTAATTTCATATCCAAGCCAAATAGCACAGACTTTCTTTTCCATTATTCCTGAATCCTAATTCACTCAACCTATCCCAGCTCTGAGGCTGTTCGGACTCCGTTGCCTTTAAGTCTGATTTTTGAGTTATAACTGCATTTGCTGTGTGTCTTTATAATTACCAAATACTCTCATTTACATGATCTCATTTAATCCTCAGGGCAACACATGGCGAGGCAGTATTATCCCTATTTTATGGATGTAGAAAGGGAGGCCTGTGGAGGTTTGGGGAGCTTGCCCAAGGTCACAGCCAAGAAGCAGCCACCCCATTGACCTGGGAGGTGGGTTCTGATTCCTGAGTTCCGTCATACTCCAGCTGTCCCGTCTCCCTCGTCATCAAAGTCCCCGACATCGGCTATGACAGAAGGGTGTGTGCACAGCCGAGTCCCTGTCTATTTCTCTTTATCTTGGGTGCCTCCCGTAGTTTTCGCTAGCTGTTTCAGCCACTTGCATGCCCCAGGTCCGACTCCGGCCAACTGATCTTATTACATCCTGCAAAGGAATGTAAAGGAACAGGCCTCTGTGTTTGGGTCCGCTTCCCCTGTAACTTTTCCGAAGATCCCCAGCTTTTGGCCCGGCCCTCTTAACCATAACTGTGGCTTCTCTTTCCGGACTTGGAAGGTCCTCTTACAATACCTGCATTTCCCCTGGCACAGCTGACAGACCGTCTGTGTGGGTAGAGTGATTTTCGCCTCGATTGTAATAAAAATTTTAATTATTCATCAGTACAGTAGCAGTTAGACAAATGCCCAATTATTATTCATCCATAGCTAAGTAACCTCCTGCTCTTTTTTGGAGCTGTGACAAACGCAGCCCTTCCAGAACTGGCAGAGGGCTCAGATCAAAGAGCGCTTTGTGTCTTGCTTGAACCAGGCAAGGCAAGGCAGCGCTGTCTGCGTGAGCCTGCACCTCCCGCCTCCCCTGTCCCCCAGTGTGGAGCCAGCCTAACAGCCTGGACGAGCAAGCCAGCCTGGAGAGGGGAAACTGAGCCCTGTAGTAGTGAGGCTGGCAGCCGCCAGGCATCATGCATGGCCCCCCTGGTTCACCTGGCAAAGATTTGCCTTGCCGGTTGGAACAGCTGCACAGGGCCTTTTGCCAAAGGAGCAACTGAATTGCAAACGAGGTTATGGAAAGTGACTCTTGATTAGATCGACTCTGTAGCTTTTTTCCCTCCATAATCCGTGGCCTCCTCCCTGCACGTCCCCTGGGGGCCCCGGGTCACCGGGAGGGCTGCTGCGAAGGAGGGACACCTTTTCCTTTCTCGGGGCAAGCTCCCCCTCCCTGCTCACCATTCATCAGGACCTTCAGGTCCACCCAGATCCCACGGGGTGGGGCCTTTTCCTGGGTTGGACAGCTTTCCAGGGTTTCATGTTTTCCTACTCTTTCCCCTCAGAATTTACCGGGAGAGCGATGTTGGCCAGAAAGCCCCTTGCACTCTGCCGGCTCTCCAGGATGCCATCCTACACTTTGGGGAGATGTCCCAGCTTCCCCGTGTCTCTCTCCCCTGCCATCGTGAAACCTTTGGGCACCTCTGGTGGCTTCCACATTATACCACAGCCCTTTCTGCCCTCTGCAGACCCCAGGTAGCTCTCCTTATGCCTCTGACTCCTGACCCCATCCTGCCTCGAGCGTCTTGGTCCAGTGTCCCCCTCACTCCTTTGATTTTAGGTGTCCAGGCAGCCATCCCCTCTCCTGTTTTCTCATACCCCTTCTTCACCCTGGCCCTCCCCCCCAGTCATGCCACTGTGCCCCATGGACCCTCACCTCTCAGTGCTCAGATTTGTCAAACCACACTTCCTCCACTCCTCTCTTCCTTGCAACCCGCCTCTCCCCTAAGGAACACCACTTGTGTAATTTCCTCCACTGTAGGTTTTCCATTCTTCCATTTCCGGATCATGTCATTTCTCTCCTCATTAACCTAAATAGCTTTCCACCTCACTCAGAGTAAGAACTGAAGTCCTTACAATATCCCTATGTGATCTGCCTGCTGTTATACTCCAATGACAAGAAATCCTACTACTTTCCTTCTTGTCCCTCTCTCTCCAGTTTCACAGGTCAAACCTGGTCCTGCCTCAGGGCCTTTGCACTTGCTGCCCTCTCAGGCTATAATACTCTTTCCCCAGATATTCGATGTCTCACTCCCTTCTTCTATATCCATTCAATGTACAGTAATATCCTGGCTCTCCATCACCCCACTAACCTAGGTTTTCTTATAGCACTTATTATCCTAACATATTTGTGTGTGTGTGTGTGTGTGTGTGTGTGTTGTTTACCTCCCTCCATTATAATATAAGCTCTGTGAGAATAGGGATTTTCTTTTGTTCACAAACAATGGAGTACTATGGACTGAGTGCTATGGACTGTGTCCCCCCCCCCCCCCCACAAATTCATATATTGAAGTCCTACCCCCAGTGGAAGGCTATATTGGAGATGGGGTCTTTGGGGTGATTAGGGCTAGATGAAGTCATGAGGGTCCCCTCATGATGGAGTTAGTGCCATTATAAGAAGAGACACTGGAGAACTTGTCCTCTTTCTCTCCCATGTGAAGACACAGGGAGAAGGCAGCCATCTACAAGCCAAGAAGAAGGCTCTCTCCAGAACCCAAGCATGCCAGCAACTTATCTTAGACTTCCAGCCGCCAGAACTGTGAGAAATAAGTTTCTTTTATTTAAGGCCCCCAGTCTGTTGTACTTTGTTATGGCGGCCTGAGGCCACACATCAGTGTCCCATGGAGCAGGGGGCCAGGAGAGGAGAGCTGGGGATCTGTGGTTATTGGTTAGCTCCCACCCTTACATGAAGTCCTTCTCATTTAAGGTTATTACATTCTTCTTGTCCTCCTGGGTGAGTCACCCACTGTGTCCCCGTAGCTGTCTCATGGACGACTTTGGAATCTGGCTCCTTTCTTCCTCTTGTCCATCTCAATTTTTAATATCCACATAGATGATCTGTCTCTCAAACAGCTTCCTCAATTTCAAGGCCTCCTTAGCCCCCCTGCACTTCCCCCACCCACGGGGACTTGTTATTTGTACACGGACAGCTCCAACCCAGAGCTCTCAGACCTCTGGCTTTCATGCTATGACCAGAACGCCCATCCTTCTGGCTCTCCCACCATCTCCTTCCCATGACACATTTGACTTTGTGGAGACTTCTTGGCCCTTGGCCGCTCTATTTCTGCCCAGTCAGTAGGCTCCAGAGTTGTCACAAATGACCGTGCCCTTTACGGACTGCACAGTCTGCCGCTTGAGGAGGCAGGTGGGGGCTGGAACCCAACCTTTGCACTTTGCTCCACAAGTTTCCTGCACCTGTGCACGGGGGCAGGGCAGCGTCCCTGGAAGCAGGGGCACCTCTATCTTCTCGTAAAGAACAGACGTGCCAAGCCATGCACACACAGCATGTGCCCAGAAGGGCATTCAAGAAAATGTTCACAGAGGCATGGTGTAGGCTGCGGCGGCCTTGATGTACCCGATAGTGGACAGCTGTCCCAAACCTCTTGAACACTTTCTATACTTCTTGAACACTTTCTCCAACAGTGCAAATACCAGCCTCCCCCCTGGGGGTGCAGAGGGGAAGGGAGACAAAACCCATCGTTAAGGTCCTAGACTCCCTCACTTTCTTGCTGCTGGGGATGATGATTTAGGTTCCACCAACCTAATGTACCTACAAGAGACATTGACTCAATGTGGAGTTCTACAGAGAAGGCAGAGCAGGGGCGTCTGCTTTTCCGGGAGCGTGGTGATGGAGGGGGTTTTGTTCTATATTTGGCAGCTGTGGTGGTCGGCCTCTGAGCTAACGCTTCGTGATTACGGTGGAGGTTCAGCCCTTGGGATGGGCCAGTCCCACCATGTGTGGGGGGGCGACATTCCTGGACGCTCAGCCAGAGTCTGTTTCTTTACATCTCTCAGTGATTTTTTTTGAGCTATCTATATCCCCCTCTTTTTCAGCCAGCTGGAGTGGATTCTGTTCTAACTAGAACACGGGCCACCATGTGCACCCTCCTTGCCTCTCCCCTGCGCCGTTCCAGCCCAGGTCCTGTGATCATCTGAACTCCTTGCCTCCACCTTTCCCTACCCGCCCCCTGCCCCATTCTTCCTCTGCACCTACCCAGTGAAATACCTACCCCACTCTCTTCTTCCTCCACACCTGGGCAGCTGGTGGGGGTAAATCACCTAGCCATGCAGACTGTCACCATTTGTGTCTCTGCCTCAGCTGGCTCTGTGTGGGTGCCCAGTGGTGCTTTCTTGCCCGTGTCCGGTCTATCGCCCATTCTCTTCAACAACAATTTAAACCTTCCACCATTCCCTGCATGCTTGGTCTCTTCATTCTCAGCAAACAGCCCTCTAACTTCCTGTCCCACTTTACCCCATTGCCCCCGGCCAATCTTACCACCCTCCCCACATTTTCTCCAGGGTCAAAGTACATGGGCACCATGCTCCTACTGAAAGGCAACCTCATCGGGATCCCTCTGACCCCATCCCCTTCCATCATCTCTGGACCTTGCTTCATCAGTCACCACCACTTGCTCCTGCATCTTCTGCTTTTCTTTCTCTTGCCAAAAAAATAACTCAAGAACATTTAGTTAGTTTGAGTATCATTAATTAGTTTGTATGCAAATTATTTCCTCCTATGTGAAAGAATCCCTTCTTTTTTTTAAAAAAAGTAATCTCTACACCCAATGTGGGGCTTGAACTCACTACCCAGAGACCAAGTTGCATGTTCCACCGACCGAATCACCCAAGGGATCCGTTCTTAAGCTGAGATGAGGATTTATACATAATGGTGGGAGATAAGAAAACACTGCAAATGGTCTGTACACAGTAAAGCTTGTTTGCACCTTTTTGGGGGTAAACTGAATAGGTCAGCAGAGATGGCCTCCTGTCCTTGACTAGGTCCAAAGGGAGATGGAAGAAGACAATCTAAGTTGTTTATGGATTTTTGAGAAAACTTTGAGAGTCTGGCTGAGGAACACACGTTCCAGGCTCTCTCTGTACAATGTCTACCAGCGTTCTGCCATCCACTCCACCATCCCTGTGATGACTTCTCATTCCCTACTGGATCTTTCCCCTGAAACTCTCATCGCACTCAAATAATTTCCATCTTGAAAAAAATTGCTCTCCCTTGACCTTCCCCTACTAGTGTATTCAAGCTTCTCTGCTTCCTCATCTCCTTTTGCCCCTTAGTCCAAGTGGTTCTGTCTTCCTAACCAAACAACTCTACCAGAACTTTCACACTAAGGTCGTTCATGACCTACGTACCAAATGCAGGGGACATTTTTTAGTTGTCTACTTCTTGGATTTTCTTGCTGCCTTGGACCACAGACTCCCAGGGCACTTTTGGGTCCTGGTTCTTTATGGACATCCATGATCACATAGAGTTCAGAGGTCCCTCCTCTTCACATCACAGACTCGGATGTTGGCACTCCCCAGGATTTTTCTTGGCTAGTTCTCTTCCCTCTGGACTTTAAGTATCATTGCTGTCATTTTTACAGCTAATGACTATGTGCTGGTGAATCCCAAACCTGCCAAGTACTGCTGGAAAAATTATACAGAAGAAAATTACAGTCGGGGGAAGGGAGAGGATTTGTTTTATCCTAAGACAGAAATGCTAACACTTCACTGGGCTCCTGCCATTTATTATCCACCTTTCACTGGGTAGTTACTCAAATGTTTAAGGGAGGTGAATAAGTTTGCCAAGGTGACAGCAGAGAACCTTGGGTTTCCCTGAACCCCTCCTTCTGTTCTGCATCAGAGACCTCAAAATGAAGATGGGGAAATGGCTGCCTTTTGGTTCACTCCATCCATCTGTTGTCCCTTGGATTCCTCTGCGAATATTGACTAGTTAGGCCCATTATAGGCGTGGGGAATATTCTCGGCCCCTGGAGAGCTGCCATCACTCCGATGGGTGGCTGGGTCTTGGGAATGGCAGCCACCTCTTATGTCCACAATCAGTCAGGACACCCAGGGCCATTTGTCTGCTGTTGAAACATATTCAGGGTGCCCTGCTGTGCAGCGTCAGAGGAATAAAGAGAATCCTCAAGGGGCTGTTGTAGTTTACAACTTTTGTACCAGAATTTGTCTGGGAGCTCCCTGGAGGCAGCTAGAGGGACCTGATGCTTTTCGAACGGCACCTTCTTCCCACAGCACGAGTGCCCCGTCGGACTGCCCCCTCCCCAGCACCAATGATCTCTGCCCTACATCGGGGCACTCACCTTTTGGTCTGGCATTGTCTTGTCCCCCATCCTCCTGTGTACATGGCTTTCTCCTTGAAGGCCAAGGCCATGGAAGCTATCTATACATGACATACATGAGACAGGTGTAGTGTGAAGAGATACAGAAGAGGGAGCCCAGACCCTGAAATAGAAAGAGCCTGAACTCTGAGTGGGACAAATCTCTGTGTGAGTTCTGCCCCACTGTTTCCGGATTGTATGACCTTGGGGTAATTACTTATCTGAGACTGTGCTAGGTTAACTATAATATGGGAATGTTAATTCACTTAATCACATGGTGGTTGCAAAAATTAAGTGAGAAACACAGGTAAAGCACTTGGCATTGTTAAATGCCCCAAATGGTAGCTGTTAGTATATCATTAGTAGATGCTTAATAAATATTTCTTGCTTCTATTGCTTTCTCTTTTCTCCCTGGAGAATTCACTCAGTCCTGTGATTCATGTCTCACATCTACAGAGTGCAAATTCCTCTTCTCTGCTCTCTATTGGCTGCATCACACACTTGGCCATTTACTGTTCCTAGTGAATACTGATGCATGCGTTTTTATGTTTATGGTTTGTGTCCTAAACTCTAGTGCAAGGTTCTGAAGTAGGGATCCTATTTTATAGCTTTTGAATCCTTACGCCCTGCACAGTGTCCCAGTCATAACAGGTGCTCAGTAAATATTTGCTGACACCAATGAGTAACATTTCACCTTAGAATATAATCAGTTGCATGCTGGGGTGAAAATACTCCCTTACCCTTCACTCTATATTCTAGGCCCAGCCCTGCTCTCCACATTCCCTTATACATAGCCCTGACCCCACCCAAGCTGGGGCCTGCTGTGGTAGCTGAGGCTGGAACAGATTGCTGTGCAAATACTTGGCAAAGTAACAATCTATTTGTGGATAAGCAGAAATTGGCTGTATTCTCGGTAGAGTTATGAACTGTCACTATTAACACCCATGAGTCACTAACATCGTGGTGGGCTGAGTGATTTTTCTGCAGGCTTATAAGGCATATTATACTAAAAATGCCACTGTCCATCTGTCTAATCAGTGCCTGTTCCATTGATGTCACAGATATTTAAATGAGCTTCTTTCTTCATGCCCAAATACACAGGGGCTTTATGTAATCCCCAGACTCCACTTGTGAGTGAGGCTGAGGTAGCCAATAATGTTGTTGTTGTTATTTCTTTTTATGGTTTCCAGGAAAAGCTCTAGTATGCTGGGAGAAGTTAAAGAGGAAAATAAGAAACAAGCTAATCCTGTGCTTCTACTCCCCAAACCAGATCATCAGCCTCACATTCTAGAAATGGAAGCAGTGAGGACTGGATGAAGTTGCAGATGGGTAGAATGGTCCTTAACCCAGTAGAATTTCAGCCCCAGAAAACTATAATTCATCGACTATGTGGCTCCATGTCCCCTTTCTGAATCCCTCATAAACTTATCTTGTGACTAGCTTTACTTCAGGACATAGAGGGAAGGGAATTCTGGGAAACATGGCTCCAACTTGGCTAGGTTGATACTCTATGAAGCCCCCACAGAGAGTAAGTTTGGTTAGTATCCCGGAAAAAGAAAATCCTAGAGAAGAGAAAGACAAAATATCAATCATATCTCTCAACTATAAAAGTAACTTTACTCCTTTGTAATTAGCAATTTGTGGGTAATACTTTGCAATGGTGTGAATATCCTGATGCCCAACACAGTTTACCCAGTGGTCTCAGGATCTATTGATGATCCCTGTCTGAATCAATTTTTGCAAATTGCTTGAATTGACCCACATGTGTTCAGTGGGAGCCCCTTTAGGCCAGGCTCTGAAACCCTTTAACATGATTCTTGGTCTTTGTGTACTTCCTTATTTTGAGCAAAAGAAGAAATACAAGGCTCAACTTATGTTTTTCTGGCCCCAGACCTGGGAATGGATGTTTCTCCAAGGAACTCTGGTCTCTTTTAGTGGGGAATGATATTTAGACACCAAGATCTGGTTGCTAGGTGTGCTCATTGTTACTGGTGTGTTGCTACACCTGGGCCTTTGCAGTGGAAGTAATAGGAAAAAAAAATATATATATATATATATATATTTAAGATTTTATTTATTTATTTGACAGAGAGAGACACAGTGAGAGAGGGAACACAAGCAGGGGGAGTGGGAGAGGGAGAAGCAGGCTCCCCACAGAGCAGGGAGCCCGATGTGGGGCTCGATCCCAGGACTCTGGGATCATGACCTGAGCCGAAGGCAGACGCTTAACAACTGAGCCACCCACGCACCCCGGAAAATATATTTTAAAAAACTGTAAGTTTGCTGATATTTACAATTAAAATTTATCCTTTTTCTTATTTAAAAATTTTATCTCTATTCTCTCATAGTGGAAATCTTGGTTTCTAATAGCATTAATATATTTATTTATTTACTTTATCCTATTATATACATAAAATATTTTCAGGACATTATGCCATTATTACTACTACCAATAAACCCGTTCAGTAACATTTAAGATTTCTTTGCAGTTCTTTTATCCTTAGAATATATTCCCCACTAAGGATGTAGAGAATGTAGACTTTAAAAATTACTCAAATTAATTTCTTTGTGTGATTTTGCTGTTGTATTTATATAAAGTTAGTTTTTTAAATTAATAAACTTTATTTTTCAGAGCAGTTTTCACAACAAAACTGAGTCAAAAGTACAGAAAATTCCAATATATTCCCTACACCCTGCCACCTTCTCCCACTATCAACATTTTGCACCATAGTGGTACATCTGTCACAGTCAATGAACCTACATGGACATGTCATCATCCAAAGTCTGTGGTTTACTTTAGGGTTCACTCTTGGTGTTGTACCTTCTATGGGTTTGGACAAATGTATAATGACTTGTATCTCCCGTTATAGTATCATGCAGAATAGTTTCACTACTCCAGAAATTCTCTGTGCTCCACCTATTCATCCCTCTTTTCCCCGAAGCCCTGGTAACCACTGATCTTTTTACTGTCTCCATAGTTTTGTTTCTTTCAGAATGTCACATAATTGGAATCATACAGTATGTAGACTTTTCAGGTTGGCTGAAAAGTCTACACTTCACTACATGCATTTAAGTTTCCTGTATGTCTTTTTATGGTTCGATAGCTCATCTTTTTAAAGTGCTGAATAATATTCCATCACCTACTGAAGAATATCTTGGTTGCTTCAAAGTTTTGGCAATTATAAATTAAGCAATATCAAATTTAATTTCACATTGCAAATGTTTACAGCAATGAACACCACATGCAGGTTTTTATGTGGACATACATTTTCAGTTCTTTTGGATAAAAGCTAAGAAGTGCTATTGCTAGACCTTATAGTAAGACTACTTTTAGTTTTATAAGAAACTTCCAAACTGTCTTCCAAAGTGGCCATACCACTTTGCATTCCCACCAGCAGTGAATGAGAGTTCTTGTTGCTCCACATAATTGCCAGCATTTGGTGTTGTCAGTGTTTTGGATTTTGGCTATTTTAATAGATGTGTAGTGGTATCTCGTTGTTGTTTTAATTTGCAATTCCCTCCTCATATATAATGTTGAATGTCTTTTTATATGCTTACTTGCCATCTGTACATCTTGGTGAGGAATCTGCTCAGGTCTTTTGCCCATTTTTAAATCAAATTGTTTTCTTATTGTTGAATTTAAAAAATTCTTTGTATATTTTGGATAAAAATCTTTTATTAAATGTGTTTTTTGCAAATATCTTCTCCCAGTCTGTGATTTGTCTTCTCATTCTCTTGACATTATCCTTTGCAGAGCAGAATATTTTTAATTTTGATGAAGCCCAGCTTATCAATTCTTTTTTTTTTTTTTTTGGAAAGTGCTTTTGGTGATGTGATGTACCTAAAAAGTCATCAGCATGCCCAAGATTATCTGGGTTTTCTCCCATGTTATCTTCTAAGAGTTTTATAGTTGTGCATTTTACATTTAGATCTGTGATTTATTTTGAGTTAATTTATGAAGGGTGTAAGTTCTATTTCTGGATTATTATTATTATTATTATTTGCATGTGGATGTCCAGTTGTTTCAGCCCCATTTGTTGAAAAGACTATCTTTGCTCCATTGGGTTGCTTTTGCTTCTTTGTAAAGATCAGTTGACTATATTACATGAGTCTATGTCTGGGCTCTCTATTCTTTTCCATCGATCTACTTATCTATTCTTTTGCCAATACCACACTGTCTCGATTACCATAGTTTCATAGTACATTTTGAGATCCAATAGTGTCAGTTCTTTGACCTTGTTTTTTTTCAATATTGTGTTGACTATTTTGGGTCTTTTGCTGCTTTGTATAAGATTTAGAATTAATTTATCTGTATAGATAGAACAACTTACTGAGATTTTAATTGGGATTGCATTGAATCTATAAATCACGTTGGGAAAAACTGACATCTTGACAATATTGAGTCTTCATCCATAAACATGGAATATCTCTACATTTATTTAATTCTTCTTTGATATCTTTCATCAGTTTTTCTCATATAAATCTTGTACGTATTTTGTTAGATTTATATCCCCAAATTTAATTTTTTGGGTGCTAGTGTAGATAGTAATGTGTTTTCAATTTCAAATTTCACTTATTATTTGCTTTTATATAAAATAATGATTGACTTTTTATATTATACTTGTATTCTGAAATTTTGTTATAATCATTTATTAGTTCCAGAAATTTTTTTGTCAATTCTTTTGATTTTCTGCATAGATGATCATGTCATCTGTGAACAAAGACAGTTTTATTTCTACTTTTCAAATCTGTATACTTTTAATTTCCTTTTCTTGTTTTATAGCACTAGCTAGAACTCCAGTGTTGTGTTGAAAAGCAGTGGTGAGAAGGGACATCCTTTTCTTGTTCCTGAGGTTAATTTTTAATATTTGCATTTAGTTTTAGGCTTTGCTTAAAAAAACAAACAAACTCTATGCCTATCATTCTTATCCTTATCCCCTTTACTCCATTCTCATTTACTCTTTCTTGGTAAGCATTTGTATTTATTTCTGATTTTATATTTTCTGTGGTTTTTTTTTTTTTTTTTGCAAAAATTAACTAATATGTGTACTCATTTTTATTTTCCCTTCATTCTTAAATAAAAGATGGCATCCTATATATACTCTTCTGAATCTGGCTTTATTTACTTCATAATACATTCTGGAAATCATTATATTGACTCATAGAAATCTTTCACATTCTTTTTCATTGCTGCATATTCTATTGGATGGATCCATCACAGTTAATTGAATAAACATTTGGGCTATTTCCAGTGTTTTGTTGTTGTGAATAATGCGGCAGTTGAATAACTATATATATATATATATATATATATATATATATATATATATATGTTGTTTTATAGTTGTAGAAGTATATCTTCAGGGTAAGTTCCTAAAACTGTGATTGTTAGGTCAAAAGCTAAAGACATATATTGTTTAAAAAATTTTTTGTATTTGAGTATAGTTGACATACAATGTTACATTAGTTTCAGGTATGCAACATAGTGATTCAACAAATTTATACATTATGCTACGCTCACCACAAGTGTAACTACCATCTGTCACCATACAATGCTATTACTTTTTTTTAAGACTTTATTTATTTGAGAGAGAGAGAGTGCACAAGCAGCAGGGAGGAGCAGAGGGAAAAGGAGAAGCAGATTCCCTGCCAAGCAGGGAGCCCGATGCGGGGCTTGATTCCAGGACCCTGGGATCATGACTTGAGCTGAAGGCAAACACTTAACCACCTGAGCCACCCAGGCTCCCCCATACGATTCTATTACAATATTATTGACTATATTCTTTATGCTGTGCTTTTTATTCCCGTGATTTATTCATTCCATGACTAGAAGCCTGTATCTCTCACTCCCCTTCACCCATTTTTGCCCATCCTCCCACCCACTTCCCTCTGGCAACTATCAGTTTGTTCTCTGTACTTATAGGTCTGATTCTGCTTTTTGTTTGTTTGTGTATTTGATTGTTTTTTTAGATTCCAAATATGAGTGAAATCATATGGTATTTTTCTTTCTTAGTCTGACTTATTTCAGTTAGCATAATACTTTCTGGTCCATCCACGTTGTTGCAAATGGCATAATCTCATCCTTTTTAATGGCTGTGTAATATTCCATCTCTCTCTCTCTCTCTCTCTCTCTCTCTCTCTCTCTCTCTCTCTCACACACACACACACACACACACCCCACATCTTCCTTATCCATTTATCTATCCATGGACACTTAGGTTGCTTCCATATTTTGGCTATTGTAAATAATGCTGCAATGAACATAGGAGTGCATATATTTTTTTGAATTGGTGTTTTCATTTTCTTTGGGTACCCAGTAGTAGAATTATTCAATCATATGATATTTTTATTTTTAATTTTTTGAGGAACATCCTTACTCTTTTCCACAGTGGCTGCACCAATTTACTTTCCCACCAACAGCGTATGAAGGCTCCTTTTTCTCCACATCCTTGGCAACACTTGTTATTTCTTGTTTTTGTTTTTTAATTTTAGCTATTCTGACAGGTGCAAGGTGATACCTCATTGTGGTTGTGATTTGCATTTCCCTGATGATGAGCAATGTTGAGCATCTTTTCATGTGTGTTGGGCATCTGGATGTCTTCTTTGGAAAAATGTCTACTCAGGTCCTCTGCCCACTTTTAATCAGAATTTTTTTTTCATGTTGAGTTGTATAAGTTCTTTATATGTTTTGGATATTAAACCCTTATGAGATGTATCATTTGCAAATATATTCTCCCATTTAGTAGGCTGCTTTTTAGTTTTGTTGATGGTTTCCTTCACTGTGCAAAAGCTTTTTATTTTGATGTAGTTCCAGTAGTTTATTTTTGCTTTTGTTTCCCTTGCCTTAGGAGACATATCTAGAAAGATGTTACTATGGCCAATGTCAGAGACTTTACCACCTGTGTTCTCTTCTAGGATTTTTATGGTTTCAGGTCTCATATTTAGACCTTTAATCCATTTGAGTTTATTTTTGTGTGTGATATTAGAGAGTGGTCCAGTTTCATTCTTTTGCATGTGGCTGTCCAGGTTTCCCAGCATTATTTATTTTCCCATTGTATATTCCTGCCTCTTTTGTCAATGATTAATTGACCATATAACCTTGGGTTTATTTCTGGGCTCTCTATTCTGTTCCATTGACATATGTGTCTATTTTTGTTCCAGTACCATGCTGTTTTGATTACTATAGCTTTGTAGTATGTCTTGAAATCTGGAATTGTGATACCTCCAGCTTTGTTTTTCTTCCTCAGGATTGCTTTGGCTAGTTGGGGTCTTTTGTGGTTCCATACAAACTTTAGTATTATTTGGTCTAGTTTTGTGAAAAATGCTGTTGCTATTTTGATAAGGATTGTATTGAATCTGTAGATTGCTATCATTTCTTGGCCTTTTGGCTAAGATCAAGTAAATCTGTAGATTGATTTGGGTAAAGACATATATTATTTTATTGGAAATTACCAAACTGTCCTCTGTATGGGTTGCACTATTTTTCACTCCTACCAGCAATATATTAGAGGGCTTGTTTTTCCATGGCCTCAACAACACCTTGAGTGTGTTCTCAAGAATCTGAATTTTTGCCATCTTGATAGGTGAGAAATGGTATGTAATGTGAATTTCATTATAGTGAAGTTGAAAATATTACCATGTGTTAAGGCAGGTGCTTATTTCTTGACTAAACTATTACAGTGGCCTCCTGACTGGTTTTCTTTGGTCTTTTAATTTTCTAGAATCCCACCAGAGAATTCCTTTTAACAAAAGCAATCTGATCATGAAGCGCTCTTGGAAAAAAATCATTCAATCATGTACCTTGTTGTAGGAAAAAATTAAGCTTTTAGCTTGGCATACAAAATTCTTAATGATCAGTTTCCTATATGCCTTGATTCTGGTCTTTTATCCTTATGTACTCCTGCTTCACTTACTCCAAATATTTCCTTTTCCTTTCTCTTCTGTGCTCTTTCATGTCTCTAAGCCTTTATGTTTTCCATTCCTTCTTTGAATCCCCTTCCCATTCTTCACTAGAAAACTCCTACTCATCCTTCAAAGCCCAGTTCAACTATCATCTCCTTGATAAAGTCCTTCTTAACTCCCTCAATAGAGCTACTCATCCCTCTGGGTTCCTAGAGTTTGTGGCACTGAACCCTACAATAGCATTCATCAGATTGTGCTAAAATTGCTTATTTTTAGTCTATCCTCACTACTCTTTGAATACAGGGAGTCATTTTATGCACCCGCCCCATTTCAAGCACTGTGCCAGTTATGTAGTGAGTGCTAAATGAATGTTTGCTTAATGAGTAAATAAATGATGAGAAATAATTCATCACTCCAGTTTCTGCTTATACAGAATTTGAGGTTTTCTTTCTTTCCTCTGAGCTTTCCTTTTTAAAGGATGCCATTGTATAGATCTAACAGTTCCATAAGTATGACCAGGCTTATGACCACCTAATCTCCTAAATAATTTCCTTTAGCAAATGACGAGTCACCCAATTATTGAATCTTAGAACTGGGAGAAATGTAGAGGAATCATTGGGTCCCTCCTTCTCCTGAAAGCAGGACTTGAGCTTCTGTTTCCTCATAAGGAGGAGAGAAGACTGTGTGTTTTAAAATCTCAACATCAGGGGCGCCTGCGTGGCTCAGTCTGTTGAGTGTCTGCCTTTGGCTCAGATCATGATCCCAGAGTCCTGGGATCATGCCCCGCATCGGGCTCCCTGCTCGGCGGGGAGGTCTGCTTCTCCCTCTGCCTCTGCTGCTCCCCCTGCTTGTTGCTCTCTCTCTGTCAAATAAATAAATAAAATCTTAAAAAAATAAAATAAAATAAAATCTCAACATCAGCAGAGTGCATGACTCTCCTTTCAAATACATGTGTGGTAGTGCTTGAAATAAGCCACCATGATTTTGGATTGTGACATGGATTGGATAACATGGGGTGATACGGATTGAATTTTAAGGTAACAAAGTAGGTACTTCTTTCCAGGTCAGACAAAGAGCAAATACCTTGTCATTAGCACTATCCTCACCACCTGCAGATTTTTTTTGATGAAGATATGGTTTAGATATAACTAAAATGTCTGAGAACACAGTTGAGGGTACTTTACCTACCTATTCCTTTTCTTTTTCTGATTTCTTGCTCTCCTACATTATTACAATTTTAATAGTCATCATTACTCTTAAGTATTAGGCTGTTATGTTATCCATACTGATGTGATTCAAATGAAAATTGGCATTCGACTCCCACTCCCCAGAGCCCATCAAGATAGGGGTTCCTCCTTATTATCTATGGACGATTTATTGAGTAATTTAAATAAATAGTACTTCCCTCCACCCGAATTAATTTGTATATGTGTTTTTCCTGTTCTCTTTTCCTTCTAATATAAAGCGATAAACTGTTACTCAAGCCCCATAAGGGAGTTGTCTTAGCAGTCTGGAGTGGGGCTGATGTGTGTTACATCTTAGGGAGCATCTGTTGTCATACATCTTTACTCTTTAACCAAGATGGTAGTGCTTACTCTGAAGAATAGTACAACCTGGAAAACTGCCCAGGGAGATGGAAACTGAGATTTGCATTCAGTTTAGGATGTAATTTATTCAAACAGGTACTGTGCCAGACTCTAGAAGTAGAACATGGTCCTTGCCTTCATGGAGCTAATTTTCTATCGGGGAGCAGAATAATAAAACAAATGAATAGATAAAAAATAAAAGCAATTAAAAATGTGATGAAGGGAGCAAGTAAGAGGATAAATTAAAGATAATAAGGGGGACTTACTTTTGATAGGTTGGTTGGAGACAGCCTCCCTTGGAGATGATATTTATGTGGAGACCTGAAGGATGGGAAGGGGCCAGCCAGATGAAGAGTGGGGCAAAAATATTCCATGGATATGCAAGAGCATATGGGAAGGCCTGAGGCAGAAGAGACTGTGGCTTTTGGAAAGGAATTGAAGGAAAGGAAAATGGTGAGGCCGGAGCTTAATGAAAAAGGGAGAGAGTGGGATAGAGCAGGATGTGGTTGAAGAGGCAGGTGGCAGTCAGATCATGCCGGGCCTTGGGGGTTACCACTGGTGTTTGTGTTACATTCTGAGGGTAATGGGAAGACACTGTAGGGTTTTAAGTGACCTGGTTGACATTTTAGGATGGTCACTTTCAGTGCCCTGAGAAGAATAAATAAATACACATATTTAAAAATCAAATAATACTAAAAACATGTATAACTGACAATACCAGTCCCCTCCTATTAGTTGTGCTCCACAGAGGTAACCATCTTTAACTCCTTTAGTTATTTTCTTGATAATTATCTTTTTTTTTTTTTAAAGATTTAATTTATTTAGTTGAAAGAGGCAGAGATAGCGAGAGCAGGAACACAAGCAGGGGGAGCGGGAGAGGGAGAATAGGCTTCCTGCCAGGCAGGGAGCCCGATGTGGGGCTCGATCCCAGGACCCTGGGATCATGACCTGAGCCGAAGGCAGACGCTTAATGACTGAGCCACCTAGGCGCCCTTGATAATTATCTTTAAATTTCTAGACAATATGGGTACCTTGCTGTATTCCTTAAATGCCTGTGGATCCTGTTGTTTATTGACATTCAAGAGACAGTCCTTTGTGCACGGGTTAAAGCTTCATGTACATAGCTGGCTTTGTTCTTGGTGACTAGGAGGCCTCTCAGGACAGGGAACAGACAGTGAGCCAGCCAAATATCAGTGTCAGGAGGTTGTTTCTGTGGGGACACTCAGTTTCTCCAGAGAAGAAAATTCCAATCTCTTGCCCGAGAACTTGCCTTTGACTCCTGTTGTTCTGGGAGCATGGGAGGGGAGGGGGACTGGGTCCGCTCCCTACTGTAGAACATACAGGCTTTCTATTAATTTACCTTATTTTCAGCTCTGAGTCTCACACTTACTCTCCTCTGGGGCTGGTGTCCAGAGATGGAGCAGCAAAGCTTCAGTGTCTTAAAGATGAAGCCTCGTCTCCTGGCTGGTCTAGGGAAGGGTTCCGGTCGCTTTTACCCTGAGGGTGGAAGGATGGGGAAGAATAAAGAAATCTGATTATGAACTGGTTATGAGATATTCTTAAGTAAAGTTGTGACATATTTAGGCAGGTGTAAGGCTCGGGGCCCTGAGCTGAAGTCTTGTTTGGAGAGAGAAGCCTGGAGTCGTCACCTCTGGAGGGTATTGAGGACCATGGAAATAGTACCTGTCATTCAGGACAGTGTGGAAAGAGGTGAGATGAGACCACAAGACCCAATTCCGAGGCGCTCCAGCAGGGAAGGAGGGAGCTGCGTGCCAAGAATGAGAGACGGCAACCTTGGTCTGGGGTTAGGGGAGGGAAAGGCCTTCTTCACTTTGTTTGGAAAAAACCGATAGCTAAGAACCCAGTGTCCACGGACAGATGAGTGGATAAACCAAGTGTGGTATATATAAACAACAGAATATTACTCAGTCTTGAAAAGGAAAGGAATTCTGACACATGCAACAACATAGATGAACTTGAAGAAGTTCTGCTAAGTGCAATAAGCCCATCACAGAAAGGATAATTACTATATGATCCCACTTATATGAAATACCTAGCATAGTCAAATACACGGATACTGAAAGTAGAAATGGCAGTTGCCAGGGGTTTGGGAGTGGGGAATGGGGAGCTGGTGTTTAATGGGCTAGGAGTTTCAGTTTTGGGAGATGAAAAAATTCTGGAGATGGGTAGTGGTGATGGTTGCATGACAGTGGGAATGTGCTTAAAGCTACTGAGCTGTACGCTTTAAAATGCTGAATTTCATGGAGCGTGTATTTTACCACAGTTTAAAAAAAAAAAAAGAAGGAAATTAGAAACTACCAGGTCATCCTAAGTCCAATGATGAAATAAAAGGAAGCGATGTGGAAAAAAACAAACCCAAACTAGTAGCTGAGAAAAAGCAACAGCGCCCTATAACCCTGTTTTGTTGATTGAAGGTGGTCCCCCCACCCCCTTATATAATGGTCCATATGAGAGTGGGTGTGGTGTGGGGAGAAAATGAAAGATGAGAGGAGAGAAAGTGGGTTAAGGAAGAAACATCTGGGGAGGGTGAAGGTGTGCGGAGAGACAGAAGGATAAAGGTGGGAGGAAGGGCAAAGAGTAAGGAGAAAAGCTTCCTGTAAAGGCATGGCAGCCAAGGCAAAGGACAAAGGCAGGCCAGCACACATCCATACGACAAGGACAATGACGTTGGTCCCACACAGCTGGACAGGTCCAGGCAAAGTCAACGGGAGCAGTGTTTCTTTGAGCCTGCAGAACCCCACTCTGCAAGTTGCGACAGATGAATAAGGTATACTTTCACTCAAGTGATCACATGTCACCATATGCTTCTTATATGGTGAGTTATTGTGGAGAGAATTTATAAAAAAAGTACGTGGATGTATCGCTTAACTCTGTTACTATTTCAAACTCACAAGGAAATGGACGCGAAGCATGGTGTTGCTGTGCTCCGTAGAAGAGACTTTTAAGAGAGATCCCAGATTTTTCTAAAACACTTATTTTATAACACAGGTAGTCCTTCCTTCCTTAAAGAAATTAGGAAGTAAAAGTTGGCAAAAAAAGGAAAATTAAAATCTCCCCAAATTCCACTCCCCAGAGATAACCACTGTTATCGAATTGATGTACTTCAATTTCTATGTCCCGGTTCCTTGAATCTGAGCAGGCTTGTGACTGCTTCAATCTATAGGGTACGGTAGAAGGGATGCTATGTGATTTGGGAGCTAGTCATAAAAGGCCATGCCGCATCTCCCCTGCATGTTGGAACACTCACTCTTGGAGCCCTGAGCTGGCTCTTGGAGGTCCGACTACTCTGACTCATCTACCAAGCTGTGAGGAAGCTCCAGCCACACGGAGAGGTCGCTTGTGGGTACGCTGTTATCAATGGCAACTGAGCCACCACAGTGTGGGTGCCAGCCAGGGGAGTGAAGAAGCCTTTAGAGGTTTCCAGCTCCAGCCGTTTGAGTCACATGCTGCAAATCAATTCTCATAGCTGGAGCTCCAGACATCAGTGATCAGGGATAAGTCAGCCTCCAGTCCCTGCTCTCTGCCCCGGCCAAATTCTTGACCCACAGAGTCTGCGAGATCCATCGGATGGATGTGGTTTTATGCCGCTAAGCTTGGGGAGGGAGGTCATGACACAGTTCTAGATAACTGGAACACCCAGCAATTCAGTTTCCCTTCTCAGAGACAACCACCATTACCAGTTTCTTGTGTATTCTATCAAAGGTATTTTATTAATATAAAATCACGTATTTTCCCTTCAATATATTTTTAGTACAATATGGCTGTATACCATACACGGTCCTGCACTTTCATTTTTTTAATTTAACAATGTATCTTGAAGATTCTGCAGTTATTTTTTTTTTAAGATTTTATTTATTTATTTGACAGAGAGAGGCACAGTGAGAGAAGGAACACAAGCAGGGGGAGTGGGAGAGGGAGAAGCAGGCTTCCCCACGGAGCAGGGAGCCCGATGCGGGGCTTGAGCCCAGGACCCTGGGATCATGACCTGAGCCGAAGGCAGACGCTTAATGACTGAGCCACCCAGGAGCCCCAAGTTTCTTCAGATATTCAGAGAGAGCTACTTCATTTCTTTTTATAGAAGTATACGATTTTATCTTATTTTTTAAATGAGGAAGAATTCATATTTTTATTTTATTTTTTTTGACATACCTATTCAGCTTTCTTATATCAGAATTACAAACTTGCTGGTGATGGGGAGAGTAACAATTTTCTTTCATCTGTCTCATCAGTTTAGTTCTGACTTGTCTTATTGGTTTAGTTTCTCTCTCTTTTTTTAAAATTGAAGTATAGTGGACACACAATGTGACATTAGTTTCAGGCGTACCACATAGTGATTGGACAAGTCTATACATTATGCTGCGCTCACCACAAGCATAGCGACCATCTGTCACCATAAGGCGCTATTACAACAGCATTGACTATATTCCCTATGCTGTACCCTTTCTCCCCATGACTTACTCATTCCATAACTGGAAGCCCGTACCTCCCACAACTCTTCTCCTGTTTTGCCCATTTCCCCCTGTCCCCTCTAGCAACCACAAGCTTGTTTTCTGCATTCATGGGTCTGTTTCTGCTTTGTTTGTTTGTTTTGTTTTCTTAGATTCCCGATATAAATGAAATCAGATGGTATTTGTCTTTCTTTGTAATATTTTCTTATATAGATATTCCATAATTTAAATAACAAGCCCTATTGTGATGGGCGTTCAGATCATTTTCAGTCCTTTAGTTTTCTAACCAGGTAGCAACTGCCGGGGTAACATTTGTAACTGTGACATTGACAAGTTGCTCTCCTTGGGGGGTTATTCTGGTTTTCTTTCCTAATGGAAATGTCAGAGTATGGGTTTCCTCAAAAATACAGTGCTTTGTCCAATTTTGTTTTAAATATCTTCCAAACAAATTGATAGGAATGGTGTTACTACAGTTTAAATTATTTTATCACTTATTTTGTTATGAGTAAAGTTGAATATCTTTTCATAGGATCAGGAGTCATCTGTAGTCTTTTTTCTTTTTTTTTTTTCTGTGAATGCTCTGGTAATATCCCTTGGCCATTGTCCTACTGGGCTATGGTCTTTTTACTTTTTATTTGGTGAACATTTTCCTCATGTTTTCTTCTAATACTTTTAAGACTTAATTTTTCCATTTCAATCTTTGACGTACTTGGTTTTTATTTTATTATTAATTTTGGTATATGGATATAATTTTTTCCTGAGATGGTTACCTACTTCTCTTAGTACTATTTATTGAATAATTCATCTGGTCCTCACTGATTTAAGATTCTACCTTTATCTTTACAAAATTCCTGTGTAAATTTGAGTCAATTTCTTGATTTTCTATCCTTCTATTCTATTGATATATTTATGAACCGGCACCATACTGTTTTAATTAGCTAAAATTTGGCAAAATAGACTTGTTTCACTATTTTCCCCCCAGAATTGTCCTGGCAATTCTTGCATGTTTATTCTCCAAATAAACTTTAGAACCACTTTGTCTAGTTAGAAAAATATTCTGTTCCTATTTTATGAGTATGGCATACATTTTGGATTAATTTAAAAAGAATTAACATCTTTGTGATGTTGAGTCTTCCTGTGTAAGAATAGATATGACTTTTCATTTAAGATTTTTTGGGGATTCCCTCAGTACCATTTTACAATTTTCTTGCATATTGTTTTTAGAGTTACTCCAATGCGTTTTACCTTTTGTTCTCATTATCAATGGGATCTTTTGTCCCATTAAAAATTCTAAGCAGATGTTGTTTATAGACAGGAAGACTTGATTTTTCAATATTAATTTTGTACCTAGACAACTTCAATTTCTTATTATTTATAATAATTTTTAGTGGATTGTAGTGGGGTCTCTAGGCAAATATCATAGTATCACCAAATGCTGCACTTTTCATTTTTTTCTTGTTGCCTAATTTATCTGATACTTACAGAATAATGTTTGTGGGTCTTTTTTAGAGAGGGGAGCAGCAGAGGCAGAGGGAATGAGAGAGAATCTTAAGCAGGCTCCATGCCCAACATGGAACTGGACGCGGGGCTCAATATCACAACTCTGAGATCATGACCTGAGCCGAAATCAAGAGCCACCGAGGTGCCCCCAGAATAATGGTAAATGGAAATAGAAATGGTGATAGTTGACAGCCTTTTCTTATTCATGAATTTAGCAAAGAACGTATATAAATTTATATATATTCCTTTATGTATGTGTGTGTCTATGCATATGTAATGTTCTCAATAAAGAATTTATATGTTATAAGTGTTTTCGACTGATGCCTTTTTAGAAACCCTATTTTGAAAAATAAAATTAGGATATAAGCCTCTCAATTTTAGATTTATTGACCAGATGGGATATATTCAAGCAGCACAGAGGAGAGGTTAGTAGAGAAAAGATATCTTATTCAGACAGTAGTATGATTATTAAGCTTATGAGGGTCAAGGGAATGTTTTCAGAATGGAGTGTGTTGCAGTAAAACACGTTTTTATTTACTGGCAAATGGAATCCATTTCTGTATTGCCCAGATACTTAATTGACAGATTGAATCACTGCTCATAATTGAAGGTTAAATTCAACATGGTATATTTTGAAATGACCCCACGTTCTTCCACATACCTGCAATGTTCAGATCTTCCTGGAAAGAAATTTTTTTTAAACAAAATTAATGTGTACCCAAAAAATACAAAAATGCTAACTCGAAGAGATATATGTAGCCCGACTTGATAGCAGTATTACCTACAATAGCCAAATTATGGAAATAGCCCAAGTGTCCATCAGTGTCAGTCAGAGAAAGACAAATGCCATATGATTTCATTCATATGTGGAATTTAGGAAACAAAACAAACAAGCAAAGGGAAGAAAAAAAGAGAGAGGGAGGCAAACCAAGAAACAGACTCTTAACTATAGAGAACAAACTGATGGTGACCAGAGGGGAGGAGGTGGGGTGATGGGGATTAAGGTGTGCACTTGTGATGAGCACCAGGTGATGTATGGAAGTGTGGAATCACTGTATTGTACACTGGAAACTAATGTTACACTGTATGTTAACTAACTGGAATTTAAATAAAAACTTAAAAAAATAAAATGTTTCCATTCATGTTTGCTTTTTTGTTAGCATCCTTAAAATCTGTAGAACTTTTTGTAAAGCCTCCTTTTTGATGTGAAAACAAATAAAATTTCTGATTTAGGATTAATGAAGGAGAAGAATGTAGAGAATGTAGAGGGGAAAAAATACTGTTTTTCCTTCTGGGGAAAGTCAATGTGGGCACAATAATGCTGCCTAAAGACTAAGGCCTCTTTTGATGGTCCCCAGTTTGCGAAACCAATGCATACTGTTAATACTCTACTCTTTGCAAAGAGGCTGAATTCATGTGAAACCCTCAGGTTGTGCTTTGACACTTGGGACCCTGACATAGGTTTTAGTGTTATTTGCTATTTCCTGGAGGGAGCTTTGAATGGGCTTGACACCAACAGCAGCAGCACAGAATGAAGAAAGAACCACTTTGAGTGACTGCACGGGTGTCAAAGATGGGAGAGGAACACCCAAGAGAGTTCGAGTTGATAAGGATCCCACATGCTTTACTGTCACTCAAGCTCTCCAGGGAGTTCAAAGGATGTTACCATACGGTCTGATTACCTCTCCTCGCAACTCTGGGCCATAGGTGATGAGTAGAAAGGAAGCTCTCATCTCTGGTAGTTACATGCTGGATGTTGAACAATGAAAGCCCTGTTTTTCTAGCATTCCCCAGACACTGTACAATGGAAACCCCAGTCTTCTCTGAATTCCCTGTCCAGGTGAGGTGACACCGGCCAGGACTCCTCTTGCCCTCCTCTTAGTTGAGTCAGCTCTGGTTTCCCTCTTGTGTTAGAGAAAGTGAATCCCACACTCTTTTTAGTCACAACTGACAATACTGGCTTTGTGGATTCAGTGGTCTTCCCAGTGCCTCTCTTGATGAAGGATGAATATGATAAGTTAGAAACTGGACTCATTGAGCTGGCTTGGCTACAAATCAATGACCCCAGGCAAACAAGTCTTATCAACTTTCATTAGATCAATTCTAAATCCCTGAACTGTGTAATTCTTCCCGAGCTATGGTCCTTCCCATATCTCTAGATGCAGAGAAACATTGAAAACTAAATTGCAGGTGTCTGGATAGGAGATTTGGGGAGGGATGTGTCACTGAGAGATACAGGTTTTGGTGACTGTTAATAGTGACATCTATTATATAGTTGTAAAGGTTCTGAGGGAGCTCAAGTTGCTTATTTTTGAAAAAGTGAGGTGAGGAAAAAAGGGAAAAGAAGAGGAGAAATTCCCAGGAATTTAGCTTTTGAAGAAGAGAGATGGAATTAGTATTTACCTACTAATTACATTTGTCACTATTATAGTTGTATCAAAACAGTGCCCCACATCTTGAGATAAGGATTTTGAGTAGTGTGGCTGCCTAGATCATGCCTCTGGATCTAGGGTTTCTGAGAGTGAATAATTCACTCCACAGATGGGATACAAAGTCCCCTGCATGACTTCTTAGACCATTTGTTTTAAAATGAGTGTAAAACATAGTTCTTGTGGACATTGCAATTTATTCCCACTTAATTAGATGGTATTGGATATGAAGGAGAAAATCTGGAAGGGAATGGAAAGGATGAGGAACAGAAAGAAGAAGTTCTAGAAATAGCAGAATCACCAAAGTATAATGCAATCTGGAGTCATCTTGTGTGTGTGGGGGGGTGCAAACAATAACATATAGATTTTGGAGTCAGCAAAAATTTAAATACATAAGTATGGTACACTTAATAAGCCAAGGAATTATAACAGTGATTATAATTATAACCTACTGAATGGGAGAAGATACTTGCAAATGATACATCTGGTAAGGAGATAATATCCAAAATATATAAAGAACTTACACAACTCAACACCAAAAAAAATCTGATTAAAAATGGGTAGAAGACCTGAATAGACATTTTTTCCAAAGAAGACATCCAGATGGCCAACAGACACATGAACAAATGCTCAACATTGCTCATATTCAAAGAAATCCAAATCAAAACCATGATGAGCTACCACCTCACACCTGTCAGAATGGCTAAAATTAACAACACAGGAAACAACAGATACTTGTGAGGATGTGAAGGAGGAGCCCTTTTACATTGTTTGTGGGACTGCAAATTGGTGCAGCTACTCTGGAAGATGGTATGGAGGTTCCTCAAAAAGTTAAAAATAGAGCTAGTTAAGACCCAGCAATTATACTACCAGGTATTTACCCAAAGGATACAAACATACTGATTTGAAAGGGCACATGCACCCCGATGTTTATAGCGGCATTATCGACAATAGCAAAATCATGGAAAGAGCCGAAATGTGCATCAACTGATGAATGGATAAAGATTATATGTATCATATTATATGTAATATAAATAGGAATATATATTGGAATATATAAACATATAAATGGAATATATAAATGTAATGGAATATTACCCAGCCATCAAAAAGAATGAAATCTTGCCATTTACAATGACGTGGATGGAGCTAGAGGGTATTATGCTAAGCGAAATAAGTCAGTCAGCGAAAGACCACATGATTTCATTCATATGTGGAATTTAAGAAACAAAACAGATGAACATAGGGGATGGAAAAGAAGGAGGGAGGCAGGGCGCCTGGGTGGCTCAGTTGTTAAGCGTCTGCCTTCAGCTCAGGTCATGATCCCAGGGTCCTGGGATCGAGTCCCACATCGGGCTCCCTGCTCAGCAGGGGGCCTGCTTCTCCCTCTCCCACTCCCCCTGCTTCTGTTCCTGCTCTCGCTGTCTCTCTCTGTGTCAAATAAATAAAATCTTTAAAAAAAAAAAAAAAAAAGAAGGAGGGAGGCAAACCATAAGCGACTCTTAAGTATGGAGGCAAACTGAGGGTTGCTGGAGGGGAGAGGGACAGGGGATGGGCTAAACAGGTGATGGGTATTACGGAGAGTACATGTTGTAATGAGCACTGGGCGTTGTATGCAAGTGATGAATCACTGAATTCTATTCCTAAAACCAATATTAAACTGTATGTTAACTAACTACAATGTAAATAAAAAATTGATACAAAAAATAACGAAAATATTCATCTGAAAGATAATTTTCTCTCTAAAAGAGTAAAAAACAACATAAACTAAAAAAACCCAAAGAGTACACTTATCATGATGACCACTGAATAATATAGAGAATTGTTGAATCACTATAGGGTATACCTGAAACTAATATAACTCTGTATGTTAACTATGCTGGAATAAAAAAAAAAAAACCTGCTCTGTAAAATACTGTCAACAGAACAAAAAAGACAAGCCACCAACTAGAAAAGGCTGGATTTGCAAAAGATAACATCTGATAAAGGGCTGTTCTCCCAAATATAAAAAGAATTCTTAAAACTCAACAGTAAGAAAACAAACAACTCAATTAAAAAAATGGGTCCAAGACCCCTCACCAAAAAGGATGTACAGATGGCAAATCAGCATATAGAAGGACGCTTCACATATGCCATCAGGGAAATGCAAATTAAAACATAAATAAGACATCACTACACACTTACTGGAATGGCCCAAATCCAGAATGCTAGTAATAGCAAAGGCTGGTGAGGATATGAAGCAACAGGAACTCTCACTCACGGCTGATGGGAATGCAAAATGGTGCAGTCACTGTGCACAACAGCCTGGCAGTTTCTTAGAAAACGAAATATAGCCTTACCATAGCATACAATCCAGCAATCATGCTCCACGGGATTTACCCAAATGAACTGAAAACTTACATTCACACAAAACCCCATGTAAGTTTACAAAAGCTTTCTTCATAATTGCTAAAATGTGGAAGCAACCAGGATGCTCTTCTGTAGGTGAATGGCTAAATAAACCATGCTTCATCCATACAATGGGATATTACTCAGCACTAAGAAATGATCTATCAAGCAATGAAAAGCTATGGAGAAATCTTAAATGCATATTATTAGGTAAAAGAAGCCAATCTAAAAAACTATATACTAAATGATTCCAACTATATGACATTCTGGAAAAGAGAAAACTATGGAGACAGTACAAAGATCAGTGTTTACCAGGGGTTAGGGAGGAGGAAGTGATGAACAGGCAGAGCACAAATATTTTTAGGGAAACTACTCTGTGTGATACTATAATGGTGGAAACATGTCATTATACATTTGTCCAAACCCACAGAATGTACACAACTGAGTAAACACTAATGTAAACTATGGACTTTGGGTAGTGATGTGTCAATGTAGATTTATCATTCCTAACAAATGTACCAGTCTGCTGGGGAATGTTGATAAGGGGGGAGGCTGTGCATGTGTGGGGGTGGAGGTATGTAGAAACTTTCTGTATTCTCTGCTCAATTTTGCTATTAACCCAAAACTGCCCTTAAAAAGTAAAATATATTAAAACAAAAATGTCATTCAGGACTTAAAATAGTAATTTCGGTTTTCCGAAAATTTTATTTACATTTCACATCCCAATATGCATGGCAAATGAATTATTTATTAAACAGAATTTTGAAGTCTAAAAATATTGAAAATAGGTTGTTTGGGGATTTTGCTAAACATTTTAGGTTTGGGTTTCACTAGGGCTACAGAGAATGAAGTAGAAAATCTTACAGATATAAGTGAGGGAAGAGAGTAAGAGTAAGAATATTCTCTTGAATTATTTTCCTATTTACCTAGGGAACATATGTTTCCTTTTTAGAAGAAAAGCATATTCTTTGATCTACTTCCTAGATTTTCTCTGTGTTACAGGTTTATATTTAGGCGAAGGTGAGAATGGGCTGGCTACCCTGAGAGCTAAGCTTTAATTGGTGATTTCGATAAAGGAGCAAATCCCTTGCATGACTATCAGAAGATGAAGTTATTGCAAGGAACTCCATAAGGGCTGTGTTTTAGATATAGTTCATTCTGACTTTTTTGTTGCCTGGGGGATGTCCCAGCTGAGGGCTTTGGTGGAATCTGGGCTGAGTATGTGTTAGTTGGGACTAGGAATGTTGGCTCATTGACAAGGGTTGATCTTGTCAGAGGCTGGAGGTCAAGTCACCCCAAAGAAAAGACTGATGGTAAGGAGTCAGGTTCCAGGAGCAAGTGGGGAAGCAAGGTGGAGTCCAAAAGGAGAGTCTAGTAGGTGACTCATAGTAAAAGCAATAGGTCAGTTTCAGAGAGGAAGACTCCCCATACCATGCACAGACGTTTCTTCTTCAGAACTGGATAGACTGTTGCCACTTGAGCTGGGTTCCATCATGGCATTTGCACCTGTTACTCTATCTGTTTCTAAAGGGGAAAAAGGACTTAGCTTATGACAGGTGGAAAACAGGATGGCTATGGGGATATAGGGTCTACCTACCTAGTAGGACTGACTTGAGTCATTGCTAAACCAGTCAATCTGAGGAGTGCTGGCCAACTTGACTGGGTGGGGTACAACCAGGAGGGGGTCAAAATTATTTAGAATGCATTGTCAGCTCTTTGCCTTTTCTTAACTACCGCAGGGGTGAATCTTGCCAGTGGAAAGCCCAGGGGACTCTAAGATGGATCAAGGGATAGTAAAAGTGCCCTTTAAAAGCGTCGTGTTTACATTTGATCTCTTTAATCTATTGAATATTTACTGATTCATTAAGAGAAGGTCTTGGGTTTAATGGAACCTCTTTACTTCTTGGGTCTGATTTTGGCTTCCCATGTCCTCGAACTCCTGATTGCTCCCTTCCTCCAACCAGACAGGACTGCCTTAGAAGCAGGACCTCAGCAGTCATTCTGTGGTGATGTGGAAGAGCCAGGGTGGGGCTCCCAAAAGGAGCTTTCCCACCTCAAGGCACTCCCTCCTCCTCTACTCTCTCCATCCCCCGTGAGTTCTTGGCTGTTGATTAAGGCATGGCTCAGATACCAGCTAGCCATTCCCTTCCAGGACTTGGTGATTTGGATGATCAAGTTAGCCATTCCCCCCCTGAGCTCCCACAGGGGACAGCCAGGTCTTGATCCCTCCTCCCTGAGAGTATTTCCCAGATGTAAGGACAATAAAGCACAGATGACATGAGTCGGTCATGGTTCTACATTCCTGGAGCTTAAGAAATCTGGGGTGGAGGGCGCCTGGGTGGCTCAGATGGTTAAGTGTCTGCCTTCGGCTCAGGTCATGATCCCAGCATCCTGGGATCGAGTCCCGCATCGGGCTCCCTGCTCCTTGGGAACCTGCTTCTCCCTCTGCCTCTCTCTCTCTCTGTCTCTCATGAATAAATAAATAAAATCTTTAAAAAAAAAAAAAAAAAGAAATCTGGGGTGGGGTGAGGAGCAGCAAAAAACACATAAATAATTAGATATTAGTCAGATTGGCAACCAGTATATTCACAGAAATAAGTTGTCAATCAGTCAATCAATCACTATTTATCAGAGCTAATTTTGAGCTAGTTGTGGTTTGGAATTTACTTTCTAGGCATATTCAAAAAAGACACCCTTCTCTCTTTCTGAGTGCTGAAGCACTTTTATGAAGTACCCAATGTAGTGGAAAGGGTTATAAGAAAAAAATGGAGTAATAGTTTCTTATGAGGTGATATACACCTTATCCTGGGAACGGACTCTTGTGATGAATGCCTTAGCCATGTTAGATGCTCCCAAGTCACTCCATTATTTCCCCCTTTGCTACAGAATCGAGCATAGGGGAGCTAGCCATGGAGGGTTCACAAAGCATCGGTATTCTTTATTTAATTGTGAAACAGATAAACAGAACTCCTCTTTTTGAGTGGAGAAATCTGATTTTGCCTCCGGATGCTACCTGTCTGACTCTGAATTTTGAAATCCCAGGATGTCAAGTGTTAGATGGCATTGGTATGACCTTAATGATAACTTAGATGGATCAAGGAATGACAGAGATGTCCTTTAAAAGCAGTATGTTTGCATTTGATTCATTCAATCTAATAGATTTTTAAAATTAAGTTATTAAGAGAAGGTCTGAGGTTTAAAGAGATCCTTGGTTGGATATGAGCAGCTAAGATTTGTAAAAGAAAAAATTGTTTAGAGGACAAAAAAAAAAAAGACTGACCAAAGGCGATTCAGACTCTACTTGGGAACAAATAAAATCAAGCCCTTGACTGATAATTGCCCCTCAACGTATGCTTCAGAATCTGGTTGATTTATTGCTCTATGTGTAACTCATTGAGATTTTATATCAGGGGCACTATTTCCCATCATACCTCTCTGTGCTCCTGAAAGCCTAGAATATAGAACAAAACTTTTCATTCTACAAACAACAACAAATATCATTGAATTCCTGCTACTTTTCAAATGCTGTAATAGACACATACCATGCATTATTTCAGTCATTGCACAACAACTAAAGGAATTAAGTATTTCCACTATTTTACAGAGAGATAAATGGCCAACACAAAACCCCAAAAAAGAGAGGCAGTAGGACCATTCAGGGTGAGGTTGTGAGCTGAGGGTAGGGAAAGGGCACACTAGGTTCTAAAGGGAAAACTTATTTATTTACAAATGTGTATAGTGCCCGTTCTTTCCTGTAATATAAAACCCGAGAGCTGGGTATTTCCATGATTATAAGTGCTGCCCCCTATAAACATAGTCGGGTGCAAACTTCTCAGTCAGGTGCAAATTTTCCAATATTATGAAAAGCAACAATAAGTTGTTTTGCCAGTTTTCAAAGTGTGATGCTTTGGGCTGTTTAGTAATACCTCCAAGGGGCTGTATAAGTGTTATTATTGTTTGTTGGATTTGGGATTTTTATGTCTATTTGATGAGTGAGACTGTACCATAATTCCCAGTTTTTGTCTTGTCCTATATGATTTTGGTATCAGGGTTATGTTAGTCTTTTGAGTTAGGAAAGGGGTGCTTCTCTTTTTAGTCTATGGACAATTTTATATAAGCTTGAATAGTATGTTCCTTGAAGGTCTGGTAGAATTCTCCCGTAGGATTTAGTCCCTGTGTCCCTTACTCTGGGCTGTAGCCACTCTGATTCAGTTCCTTAAAAACTCCAGAGTTCTTTCCTCCTTGAGTACCTTTGCACATACTTTTCTCCTGACCTCCCCACTCACCGTGCTTTTCCCAAATGTCACCTCCTCTGAAGCCTGTCTCTGATAATCCCATCTTAGGCGAGTTTCCTCTATTCTTTGTTATTCTCCATCTCCATCCAGCACCATTAGTATTTTCTTGATAATAATTGTCATGATTTATAGCTGGTTTAGTGACTTTTTGGTTTATTTGTTTTATCAATATGAGGGCAGGGTTGTGTTTATATTATTCATCCAAATGCTTAGCCCAGTGTTTGGCATATGATGAGAACTTAATATATATCTATTAAGCACATGACTGGTCATCCCCAACTCATTTAAGTTATACTGAAAGATGGAGAGTCCACACAATTCGGTGTTCCCAAGTTTCTCTCCTAGTTGAAGAGCCTATTCTTTTTTTAAAAAAATTTACATTTTATCTCTTTCATTGCCAACTCAGGAAGTTAAGTATGGTTGTCTTAAATTATTTTTAAGATAAACTAGAGGGAATTTAGGAAAACTTCATCTTGTCCTCCCTTGACTTTTTGACTCCTTAGGTTCTATAGTCAGCAGACTAATGCTTACTTTGAAAGGCTCCCATTTTATCTCCAATAATACTTTTTGCCTTGAAGTCTACTTTTTCTAATACTAATATAGCCACATCAGCCTTCTCATGCTTGCTGTTGGCATGGCATATTTTTCTAGCCATTTATTTTTAACCTATTGGTGTCTTTGTATTTAATGTCTCTTATAGACAGTGTAAACTTGGGTATTGCTTTTTGTCCATTCTGACAATCTCTGTTATTTATTTGAAGTGTTTAGTCCTTTTACACTTAATGTAATTACTGATTTGATTGCATTTAGGTCTATGTTTTGTTCTTCATTTTCTATTGGTCCCATCTGTTTTTTTCCCCTCTCTTACTCTTTTCATGGTTTCTTTTGAGTTAATTGAATACTTTTCATAATTCTACTTTATCTGCTACCTTTTTGCATTTCTAGTAGTGATTGCTTAAACATTGTATTATATATTCCTACCTTTTCAGAGTCTTAAGAGTTATTATTGTATTACTTCATGTAAAATGTAAGACCCTGATAACCATATGGGTTCACTTACCACGTTCCTACTGTCACTTATGTCTTAGTTGGGATATGTATTACATTTCTGTTGTTATAACCCCCCACACTCCAATGCTATAACTTTTGCTCTAATCTCATTTTGTTTAAAGTTTTGTCATTTTAAGCACTAGTCTATCTAACAGTTTCTGGGACAAGAGTGAAAACCAAGGCTTAGTTTATAGCCTCAGTGAACTCCTTGTTTCTGAAACTGTCCGTGTGTATTTATAAATTGCCGAGAAGCCTACAGGAAGCCACTTTATTGGAACACCCAATTGCAGCCTTTCAGCTAATAAAGTAGGTTTATTCATCCTCTTTTTAAATTTAAATTGCAGTGAACATCTAGCCTCCTTCCTCTCACACAAACCAGTTCCTTGTATTTCTTCATGCAAAATCAAATATTTATGCCATGCACTTTATTATAAAACTTTGGCATCAAGCTGCCCATAAAAGTAATCTTTTTTGTGTTTTTGCATTTCCTTCTGAGACAATATTCTTATGCCTTTTCTGCTTTTAGGATCTGTTTTTCCTAAGACTAAATTGTCTTCTCATGTGTGGTACTTTTCATATCTGAATGTGTGAACATTTTCCTCTCTTCTTTTTGCCTTCATTTTTATGCTGTTGATTGACAACTTTTGAGGACTGTTCTTTATTCTTTGCCTCTGATTCCTTCCTGAGGTATTTTCCTGACTCTGTGCTAAAGACCATGAACCATAGAGAAGCATGTTAGTTCTGTCACTGGGTAGCTTTGTGACTTTGGCTCAATCACTCATATCTGTTGAGCTCCAATTTACATGAAATGATTTAAGACTCCTTCTAGGTCTAATATTCTGTTTCTCTATGACTTGAGTTGCCTTAGCAATATTATCATTTGTTCAAACACACATGCACACAACACACACATGCACACACACACAAAAGTACATGCAAACACTTATGTAGAGTTGTCCTCTTTCTTCCTTTTTTTTTTTTTTTTAAGATTTTGTTTATTTATTTGAGAGAGAGAGAGAGAGAGAGAGAGAGAGAGACTGCCAGAGCAGAGGGGAGGAGCAAAGGCAGAAGCAGAAGCAGACTCCCCACTAAACAGGGAGCCCGACACAGGGCTCGATCCCAGGACCCTGGGATCATGACTCGAGCCAAAGGCAGAGTCACCCAGATGCCCCTACAGTTGTCCTCTTTCATTATCCTCTGATACTTCTGCTTTTGGTCATCTTCACTCTTAAAAGCTGCTGTCAGATACCCCCTGATTCTCACCCCATATCTGGCTGCCTGGTCCTTGGCTCTTCAAATGCCAGTGTTTATGTTCTTGAATCTGACTTTTACCCATTTCAGCTAACTGGTAATCAGCACAACTCTGCTCCTGGCCTTGTACTCCACCTCTGCCTGCTGAATTCACCAGAGTTTTCCTCCTTAGTCCCTTCAGCAGACCCTCTCCTTTCATGTGGCCTCAACTGGGATGGTGGACTTCCATTCTGCCATGTCCCTGGCCCTTCTCAGTATACGAATGAACTGGACTTCATTCTTGTGGATGACAGGGTTCCTGGGAAAAGGCCATGGAAAAAGTCAGAAAAAATTTATGAAATTAGTAAAGAAGAGAGGTGGAGCTGGCCCAAAGTGAAATTATAATTTAGGGGAAGTTTATTTTTAGTATCCCTCCAAATCTCTTTCAGGTACAATTTCCTCTCTTTGGCACCCCACATTTCAAGACACCCAGTGCTCTCCTACTACACCTTGCTACCTTAGGAGACACCCGCAGCCCCATCCCCTGGTTCTCGGGACTCCAAATTCCAGATCACTGCCAGGTCCAGCCCGTCCCTCCAGCCAGTCTCTACTCCATAAGAGCCCTGTTCTCTAATGGCCAAATCAAGAAATGTTGGTATCAAAGGCTGACAGTGGTTTGAAGAGTTTCCTTTCCTGGATAACATGAAAAAAAGAAAAAAAAAAAAAAGGAATCAGAAGATCTTATTTTGAAATCAAGTGCTCCTGCTTTCTATCTGTGTGAACTTAACCAAATCTTACCTTCCCTTGAGTCTCAGTTTCCACCTTAAAATGAGACAGAAAATATTTTTTCGTGGAGTTGTTATAAGAATTTATAGATATAGTGTATGTAAGCACTCTTTCTAAGTACTGTGTAAGAATAAAGATTTTTATGCAGGATTCAAAAATGCTTCTAAGCCTCGCCCTATACATCATGAATTGGGAAAGAAGATGGTTCACTTGGCAAAAGACAGATCCAGACGGCCTCTATACTTCAGTTGCTTCTTTAAATTTTTTTTTCCTTGAATAATGAAGGGAAAAAAGAATAAACTATGAAGAGAGAAGCTAGGTAAGATTTGGTGAGTAGAGAATACGATTTTTAGACATCAAATTCCATATGCACCTATGCATTCACTTTCTGGAGAAAGAACCCACCCAGTTGAATAATAATGTATAGTATTTATTGAACATCTATGATGTGCCAGGCACTTTATATACATTATCTCTACTTTTCAACGAAACCCTTCAGAATGGTAGAGAAGGAAATAGGCTACTCAAAGAAGATGAGTTTTCTTTTCTTTTTATTTCTTTTTCTTTTCTTTTTCTTTTGTTTTTTATAATGTCCCATTGCTGCAGGGGGTAGAGCCAGGTTCCAACCCTACCTCTGTCTGATACCAAAGCCTGTGCTCTTTTCACCAGACCACCCTGATCTTACTTCCCTGAGGAAGCTTACCGATCCATCTCAGAAGCTACAGACCACCTGGGATACCTGGATCTTCCTCAAAATATGTTCAAAAAACAAAAAGCGGGCATGTCTGAAAATAATTTGGAGTTGACTGGTCTGAAGGCCCTTGGGCTAGACTTGTTCGAACTGCACCGTGGCCTGAGCAACCTCCCCAGAATTGGGGCTTCTGTGGAGCACCCAGTAGGGAATGTTCTTTGGCAAGTCTGAGCCCATCCAAAGGTTGGCACCCCAAATTATAAAGCGAGGGAGGCTAAAGGAGCAGCACATTATGACACTGTATAATTATTTGACTTTGGTGTAATTCCTGCTTGACGGCCAGTTAAGCCACATTACCTGTCTGAAACGGAAGGAGCCTTTGCAGGTAAGCGTAGAACGGAAGTGGATCTTCTCCATGGCAAATGTCTCAGCCAAATGGCCTGGTCATGTCAAATTTGAGTCTGAGTCCACACCTTTCATGGGAAAACTTAGTGGTCCTCAAGGGTGGCTCTCTCTTGCATGTGGCCAGGTGCCCCCCATCATTGGCACTGAGGTAATATTTGAAGATGGCCATGGTGGTGAATGCTGGGAGCATGGAGAGAATGAAGCATATACTAGCAAGGGAACTTTATTTGAGTGTCTGAAACCCTGATTTCACCTAAACAGGTTAAACCACAACCAAAATTTCTCTTGCAATAGAAAATCTTTGGTTTGGAGATAAAGTCATCTCTGGAGTGTTCCATATTCTAGGTTTTCCTCAGGTGGGAATCAGTATTGGGAGCCTGTAAGGGAAAGGAAAGAGTTTCAAACTGAATTGCCCAAAGCAGATTTTGAATCCCTTGGAGAATTTGCATTCATCTACTGATTTGACTAACGAGCTCCAAGCTGATGCAAATGACATGTGCAGGCTTTTACTAGGAGGAAGAAACTGGGGGAGGGGAACGGCTTCCAGACTTCTAATCTTGGGGGAAGCTCCTCTGGGAGGTTGGCAGAGGAAGGATGTTCTGACTTCCCAGATGGTTTTGCAAGGTAATCTACCCTATTTTGGTCAAGGTCTTGACTAAGGATCATATGTGTCTTGAGGAGGTCAAGTGGCAATTCAGTTGATTAGAAACAAAAGGTCAACATCCTTCAGCAGTTGTCAGTGGGTGATTTTCCCACTTGGAATTCCATAGAAACAGAATTACAGAGATGTGTAGTGTGTATGAGTTTGGGGGGAGGGTTTGTCAGGCATAAAAGAGGAAAGGGAACTCACATGTATGTGCTAGGATTGTCACATATTTTCTTCACTGAATCACTTCAATGGTGCTTTGAGGAAAAGAATTCCTTTTTTTTAAGAGTTTACTTATTTATTTGAGAGAGAGAGAGAGCAAGCGCAGGAGCAGACTCCCCGCTGAGCACGGAGCCCGACGTGGGGCTCGATTCCAGGACCTAGAGATCACGACCTGAGCTGAAATCAAGAGTCAAACGCCCAACCGATTGAGCCACCCAAGCGCCCTGAGGAAAAGAATTCTTTAAGAAACCCGAGCCACACTCCTTCAGTGAGTTGCTTGAGATAGTGATTAAATGGGATTAGACCCCAGCATGGATGCTGTTCTTCCTGTTGTTCCATGTGAAGATTCATCTCTGACTGGAAATGGAAGATTCTCCATTTGGTCAGGTGCATCCTTCCCTTGTCTAACAGAAAAGCAGGAGTCTAGCAGTGAGCAAGATGTCCAGGAGCGTCTCACGGCCGGACCTTCTGGTTTCCCAAGCAGCCAGACTTCTAGGGCTTTATGATGTGGCCCCCTCATGTTCAGAGCAGTCCTCAAACATAATGCTCTAATTTCCCAGTCCCCAAACTGAACCCAAATAACATTGTTTTGTGCACCTATGAGCTGAGCCAGGACTTCCTTAGCAAGTGGGAGAAAAACAAAATCAAGGAAACTCGCAGACCAATTCTAAATAGAATGAAGCCTACACATTTCCTAAAGCTATTGAACTGAACAAAACCAGGTCAAAATATTCTCAGTAAACCTGAGTCAAGGCAATATTTCCCTTGGGTTGAGTCCATTGCCACAAGTAAATATCACTGAGTGTTCAGGTGCTCTGCAAGGTTGAGAACTTGGCCCACTGCGGACACTGGGCAGGGGTGGAGGGGCTGGCTCAGACAGCTGTGGGGTGTGGGAGGGCTCGGATAGCCCCTCACCTGACCCAGCCTCTGACCCCTCCTCTGTGAAGTGATGGGGTTGCACTCATTCTCTGGTGTCCAACCTAAGACAGAATAAAACAGAAACAAAGGAAACTTTTCAGAAGGTAGTTTTTTTGGAGAATCCGGACGTGTAGAACGGATACAGAGCTGTTCTGGGTGAAGAAGGGGGTGGTGGCTCATGGCTCTGGAGTAAAGTATAAAATTAATAGCAGGTCACGTTGTGCCAAGCACTTTTCTAAGCCCTTTCTCTGGAATACCCCATCTGCTCCTCACCACCATCCTTCTGAGGTAGGGACTATTATCAGCATGATCCCAGTGTTACACTCGAGGAAACTGAGATACAGAGAGGGTAAGTGAGTTGCCTGTGGTCACACAGCTAGTGAGAGGAAGTGGGGTGGGACCAGCCATTCTGACTCTGCATTGGGTTAACCACTCCCCTCTGTTGCTCTCACACCAGCTGGGTTGGGGACCAGCCTGCAAGGGATGTAACATCAGAATGGAATAAATCAGAAACTCGGTCCCAGCGAACTCAGGTCTCTCTGTCTCTCTGTCTCTCTGCCAATGCTGCCTATCTCTGCTGCCAGTTTTGCTCCTCACGCAGCAGGTCATACGTTGCCACTGCAGCCCCTCCCCCAGGCCTGAGGCCCCCCTGCCTAGAAATGTTGCTTTGCCTATAGCTGCAACCGGCTGGAGCTCCGAGACCCGACCATACAGCGCGCAGGCTATTTACTAGGAATGAGTGATTTATTATGTAGTTTAAAAACCCTCTAATATGCCTCCCCAAAGGCTGCCCTGCTTCAGAAATTTAAAAAAGGAAAGGGAAGAGCGCATATGAACTGCAGAACAGTGAGAAGTGTTTTGCCAACACAACACACGGAAGAAGTACTTTTAAAACACACTTTGAAGGTGGTTTCATTCCAGCAGACACGGAATCCATCTCTATTTCTTATGTGTGGGTGACTGACGCTGCCCACTAATGAATGGAAAGAGAACCGTCTTCCAAGATAGTCGTGGGTAAAGTACAAATGGGAGACTACGTTCAGTGCCTACGATAAATGTCTGATTTTGTACATAAAAGAGTTGCCTTTCCTGCCGGTCTGCAGCTTGTCTTTTCATTTTCTTAATGGTGTCTTTTGAAGAGCAAGTTTTAATTTTGATGAAGTTCACTTTGTCCAAATTTTTTTTCTTTTATGGGTTGCGTTTTGGGGGGTCATAGCTAAGAAACCTTTGGCTAACCCAAGGTCACAAAGATTTTCTCTGACTTCACTCCCTCATTCACTTGTTAAGATGCACATTGTGCCAGGGTTTTAAGGTCAACATCTTGGGCACTTTGGATGGAACATCTGCTCGTGTATCCTACTGTTTGGAACGACGAGGATGTCATCATCAGCTTTCTCTCTGCTTACAATGAGCATGATCGGTCTTTCTAGAGGCTCGAAGAGAGGCAGTGATGCCAGGAATTCCCATTCCTTACCATAAGCATGGTGGCCGTGAGGCGTCGGGTTAGGAGCACCAGTATTAAGGTCTAGTACACGAATAGCTGTCCCTTCACTTGATGAAGAGGCTTTTGATCATGGTGTTCACTCTTGTTGCTGCTCCAGAGAACAAGCAAACTCCTTGCAGAGCAGATTGGCCCCAGGGACTTTTCTAGGGAGGACGTGGCAAAAGAATGCACACCAAAGAGAGAGGCTAGTTCAATTTTGCATTAGGGTCAGAATCTCGGGGCTCGATGGGCGAGAATGGATGTCTTGCTACTCCAAGTGCGGTCTGAGGACTAGCAGGTGTCAGCATCACTGTCAGGATTGGGTAGGGCATTTCTTGTTAGAAATGCCAAATTTCAAGCCTCACTCCGAGAGTAGGGTAGAAGAGCAAATTTTCTGCCCATAATTCCCAAGATGTAGATATTACTGGCAGAATCTGCTTTTTACCAAGATCCCAGTGACTCACAAGCACTTCTCAGGTTGAAGAAGGTCGAGTCCAGTGGTTCTGGACTCCCCTGCCAATACCCTGGCTGAGTGGTCATCTGGGCTCTGCTTAATAATGCCAGGGACAGATAGTCCAGGTCAGTGAGTAGATGAGAATGATCCTTTTATTTTCCTTTTTAGGTTAGGTTGGTTAGGCAGAGAAGTGGACATAAGTGAATAAGGAGTTGTGCTCTAATTTGCAAAGGGCAGGTCAGCTGCTAGAGCTACCTTTTAAAACAGCTCATCTTTACAGCAAATGGACTGCTGAAAAGATTTGGAGGAAGCTGGAAGATGACTTTGATATGTGGTTCTTTGTCCACTTAGCCCCATTCCATAGTATATTTAGTATTAGGAAAAATACAGCATTACCATGTGTGAGTACTGTTAATGCAAATTAGTCAGCATCAATTATTCTGTGTACTTACAATTTAGAAGGCCACATAGTCTTCTTTATACCCAGATGAACAAACTGATTCTAGCAGTGGTTCCCAAACTTCAGCATGCATCAGAATCACCTGGAGAGCTTGTTAAAAAATTGCTAAGCCCTCCCCTCCCCGACCAAAGTTTTTGATTCAGTTTATGGGACAGGAACTGATAATTTGCATTTCTAGCAATTCCCAGGTGATGCTGATGCCGAGTTATAAAAACAGTAGCTTCAGATGCATTATTAGCACCTCAGGAAATATATAGACACTTACTCTTTGATACTGTGCTCTGATGATATGGAATATAGGGCCAGATATCAGCAATCCATGGTCACGGAAGACAGAGTACCCAGGACAACTTACATACAGAAATAATCTGATGGCTTTCAAACATCTACTTCCCAAACCTGCATCTGAGTTGCTAACAAGCGATTTCATTTGCTTCATTTTCCATTCTTTTAGTTTCTACCCACCTCTGATGGCAGACAGATAGTTCTGGTTGACTGCAGGATGTTTGATATTGAAATCATAAGCATCTACTGGCTGGCAGGTGGCCCCACTGGCCAATGTCGCTGAGACATTCTGAGCATGGGGGCTCTGAGCTGGGTGATGACCTTCCAGGTCATCATGGTCCTTTGTGTAGTCCTGGGCCCTACCTCACCTGCAGGCTCACATCCATGACTGCTGTAGGATTAAGGAGCTGTTCTATCGTGGGAGGACACTGGAATCACCTCAGTCCTCAGTGAGCTGCTAAATCTTTGGCACAGCACGGGACCCAAGCATCTCTGGTCGGGGCTCCTTCCGGCAGATTTCTCCACCTGTGGCAGATGCTCGGCTTTGAACTTTCTGCCCCTTCTGGTGCTGCTTGTCTCAAGACTCCCTGCAGACGGCTCTGTGACAGAGGCCGCCTGCCAGTGGAAAACCAGCACTGTACTTTATTCTGTAATTGAGTGGAGACAGGATTTACCTCATTGGCGTACCTTGCCTGTAGGACTCCATTTCACATTATTAAAAACAGAGACTTGGTCCTTTTTTTTTTTTTTATAAAAAATTTATTGAGATGATGCAATTATAGGCTTTTCTTTAAAAATTATTTGCAACTCACTGGCCCTGAGAAAAGGCATTTGTTTTTTGTTTTTTTTTTCTTTTTTGTTACATTCATTTGATTCAGTCCCTTATAAACCCCACACCTCATAAACAACAAGAGATTAGAAATTAAACAAAAAGAAAAAAGGAAAAGAAACTCTGGATTCGTTCTGGTTTGCAGGTGGTTGCAGTCGCAAAGAGAAATCTTCGAGAATGTTCACTTGGCGTGTGTGAAAGATTCGGGGAGTCTGTAGCTGTTTAGTGTTGATGCAGATGGGACCAAAGGAGCATCAGGTTAGTCTTCTGTGGTTTTTAGACAGGCAGGAACTATCATCCCCCTCCCCCCATGGCTTCCTTAGATCACTGCCTTCCTTCCAGACTTCTGCTCAGAAGAGGAGCAGGCTGAGTGGATAAAAACCTACTAGCACCGAACGCTAGGGCAAAAAAACCTGCCCTTTGTTTTTGGGTATTGCCCCAAATCTTTTATCTTCAGCTTCCTGGGTGGGAATGGGTCAAATGGGGGTATGGCCGGGCTGGATTCCACACCTCACTCTCCCTGGCATGCCGTCTGCTCCCAGGGCATCATCCTACCTCCTGGACACTCAGGTCTCCCTTCTGCAGAAGGGAGTGAACGTTTCAAAAATGTATTCAGAGTTGGAGCCTAGACAGTGAAAGGTGGAAACAGTGGTTACTTAGTCATTTAGGTGAATCCTGTCATAGCCATTGAAGTTTTAGCTAAAGCTACATTCTTATTTGGGCAAGATATCAGCGTAAAAAGACCCTGGGTCAGAGGGTTCCAAACACACTGTTGAGCGGAGAAAATCCATCAGTCTGTCATTCCTCTTTTTCTGTGGGGACGTCCCCCTCAAAGAAAGAAAGAAAGAAAGAAAGAAAGAAAAGAAAGAAAGGAAGGAAGGACTCAGGACATTGGTGACGCTGCCTTAGGCCAGAGATCAAGTTGCCTTGGGACAAAAAGACTGTTCCCTCCACATGGCCAGTGCAGCCAATCGCCACTGCTTTCCTCTGATGGAGAGGAGGCAATGCAGTGAACCCAAGATGCAGGCAAGAGAAGGTGCTAGAGAATTTCTAGCTGGAGATCAAGCGAGAGCGACCCCCCCCCCCCCGAAATAGCTGAAGGAAGCTCTCCCCGCTCCACGGTGCTCTTCTGCATTCTCCTTTCCTGATTTCTGATCTAAGCCAAGGAATCCCATGACAGCAGCAGGGAAAGGCCAACTATTCAGATCACAGACATGCTTTTCATGTGGTCCCAGGTGAACATGCCATCCCCCCCAGCACTTAGTGTTGAAGTTAAGAATTTCAGCTTGGATAGATTCTACAGGTTTAGCAGATGCTCTCGGGAGGGCAGGGGCTGTGCCCAATTCCTCTTTGAATCCCTCACAGTGTCTAGCAGGTGCTTCAGCCAAGTTTGCTGAACTGAAGCAGGTATCTCTGGGGTCTGCAGTGTGTAAGCACCGTATCTCTGGTGTCCGCACTGCCCAGGTGTTAGCTCAAAGCATAAATGAGGAGGACTTTTGCCTTTAAGGGAATCAACAGGAAATTCTTATTGGTAATATCTGGGTGGGAAATAAAGATCATATTGGAATTAGCACCTTCTTTTCTTCAAGTGGCTGAAGGTGTCATCCTATCTTACATATTCTTGCAGGGTATTGCTTTAAATACAGAAGTCCTTGGGGCCAAAGGGAATTTCCCTCCATAATTCAACTGTAATATTCTTTGAACAGTAAGAGCCTGAGCCCTTCTATCTGGGTAAAGTGAACAGAATGAGATGTTCTAATCTAAGAGCCACATCATGCCCTGTCTCTGATTTCATAGTCACACAAAGGGCCTCAGTCAAAATCCACCCTTTCTCTTCAGCCCTTAAATTCAACGGCCTTCACAACACACCCGGTACTTGGCTTAAGATCTCCAGTTGTGATCCAATATCAGTCATCTTAGAGGCTGGAGAATGTATCCCTGCATGCTGTTGATCGCTCCTGAAAGATATCTGTAGCATGCTGGGGTCCAGCTCAATTTCACCACCACTCAAGCAGACTGAGACCAAACCCTTCCTTCATCAATGGACCCTCCAGCCTCACACAGCAGGTCGTTGACCTGACCGCAAGCCCAACCTTCTGGAAGGTAGAGTTGGGGGAGTGCCTGACAGCAGAAGAGGCTGGCCACATCCATGTGTCTATCTGCGGTCTGATAAGAGGCAGGAACGGAGCACAACTGAAGAGCTTTGAAGGGCTCCCTGATTCCGGTGTCCTTGACCCACAGTCAATCTGTCCTTCCCTCCCCCCAGGCTGGTGTCCTTGTCAGTAAGGCTGGGGGACAATTCCTCCTGCCTGTGTTGCTCCAACCTCCACCTGCCTGACGCGGTCAGAAGTGGCTTGAGGAGCTACCCAGGGCTCTGGCAGCCTCCCCCTAAGTGCTGCTGATGGTGATGCTGGGAGCTATGAGATGCTCACCCGAGCGAGTAGAGGAAACAGAGAAACAAGGAGGGGGTGCTTTGTAAGGCAGGTCTAATCTCTTGGATTAAAAAAGACTGCCCTAATATTGGATTCTGAACCTGGGAATGGGAGAGTCAATTCAGGTGGCTAGAAAAGGAAAAAAACAAACAAACCCTAAAACAGCTTTCTAAAAATATCTGTTATCATCAAAAGTACTAAGAGGTGGCACTTCCTCATTTTACAAGATACTATGGACCTGATTTTGAGGTGTAAAAGAGCCACAACCAGGTCCATTCTGAAACACAGCTATGAAAGAAGAAGAAACAGGTAATGAATCTGAGGAGTTTCCTGTTTGCCCTGGCTTGGCAAACACCAGGAGCAAGTGACTGTGTACTCCAGGGTCCTCTCCTCTCAAATGCCCTGGGTCCTGTGGGGACCAGGAAACTTAAAAAAAAAAAAAAAAAAAAAAGGCTAGGAATTGGGGAAAAAAAAAAAAATCAGGTGAGGGCATGAAACTGACCACAAGATGGCCTCGGGACGGAGCAGAGAAGACCTTCTCCCTCACTAGCCTTAGTCACCTCCGCTGGAAGCATAAATCCCTCCTGCAGCACATTTTCCACCTAGTTTCTGACCATCAGGCCCGTGGGGTCCTTTTGTATTTTCCACCTTGCGGAACTTGCAAGCTAATCCCATGATGCTGGGGCCTTCCGAATGACGCAGACCCGCCTTCTGTCCTTAATCTTTCATCCTGCAGAACCACCAAGTCCTGGGGTTCTCACAGCCATGTGGGGGGCGGGGGCAGCCCGCTGGACTGGCATTTCTTTCTGGAGGACCGCAGCACCTGTGAGGTTTGGGGCCTCCCTCCGATGGGTAGCCAGATGCCGGGATGTGGGTTTGATTTTGCGGTGCCGCTGCAAAGCGCCCAGACCACTGATGCCGTCTGGGTGTCAACAATGCTCAAGACTCTCCGAGAGGCTCAACTCTGCTAAAAGGCATCTGAAGCTCAACAGCAGGCGGGGAGGGAGGACAGACGGGAGGCAGGGAAGGAAAGAGCGAGAGGGAGAAAAAGAGAGCTCTCCTTTTCACTTTATCTTTTTTAAAAGCATTTTTTTTTTTTTTTTTTTTTTTTCCAGCCAAGACCCAACAGCAACAGGAACAAACCTGATCCACATGGCAGGATAAAGAGGAACCTGAAACCCTTTGCAAGTGTTCTCTTTCCTGACCAGCTGGGCTTGCCGCACTTTGTGAGATTTGCAAAAAATAGATATATATAATAGATATATATTTCCATAGGAAAACAACCTCGGATGTCTTCCCCTGTATGAATGATGAAAAGTCAAACTGCATGGTCTTAAAAAAAAAAAAACAAAAAAAACAAAAACGAAAACACCATGAAACTAACAATAGGTGGATGGGTGAGGGTGAGGAATTACAGATGGAGAGGTTCCACAAGAGGAGGAAACGGAACCAGGAGTCCCAGGCTCGTGCCCTTGGCCAGAATTCCAGCCCCGCCTTCGCTGGGTGGTTTGTCTAAGGTGCTCTGGGGGCCCTCCCACTATGCGAGACAAGTGTCACTCCCACTTCCAGGTCTCTTCCGGTTCAGCTTGCAGTCCGCCTGCTCGCCACGCCTCCAGGGCCCTCATGGGCAGGGGGCCCCCGGCTGCTGACCCCCCTGCGGAGGCCGTGGCTTGGTTCCCTCAGCACTCGTCTTCTTGGTATATTTGTTCATCCAGCTCCTGGGACTCAAGGTGCTCCAGACGGTCCGTTCGGCCACTCATGATTTCATCGGGGGTTTTCATAAACCTTTGGAAGAGGAAAGGAGTCCAGAGATTACATTTTCCTCAAGTTTGTCCTCACCCTGAACTCTCAACTATAAGCGAAAGCCCCATCACCTCAAAGAGCTGGAGAGCTACTGAACCCGGCCAGTAATCTTAACTGAGCACAAACTGGAAAGCCTGAAAAATGGCCAAAGAACTATCAAAAGAGTCTAGAAGACAGCACCCCTTGGAGCTGTGTAGTGCTTTGTGTATGGCCATGCGAGGGAACCCTGGTACAGCTCACTGGTCCGTGTCTCTTATTTTTAGAGAGATTTTCCAATGACCTCTGGGAGCTGTAGATCCATTCCCATCTCAGGCTGTGAGCCCAGGGAATCATATGCAAAACTTGAATTTAACTCAAAGGACACAATTAAACGTTGAATGGAAAATTTTCATAACAGGGCAAGTTAGTGGTGCTTTTGGAAATTAGAAAGGCAAAAAGAAAGAATCCTTTTCACTGTTATCACTGATCCACCCAACATGCTAGCAATGAATCCCCGTTAGTCTATCTTCCTCTGCAGCTGGGTGCATACGGCAAGCCTTATCTTCTTGTTGGAAATAACATCGGCGACTTGTATCGACCACGATTTCCCTGGTTCAGGAAGGCAGCCTGGGTGGAGACCCTGTAGCCTCACCCTGGGAGAGCCCCCTCCACAGTCCCACTCAGGGCCTGCACACCTTTCCCTCCCCAGACACTCTGCCCTGCCACCAGATGAACTGTCTGAAAACATACTTTTGGTCTCGTGACTCCATGTTCAAAAGCCTACGATGAGCACTTATCAGATAAAGCCAAGGACACACTCTTGGGCTTGCCCACCTGGGCTGTCATCTCTACCTGGGAAACTCTGGGCCCCCGCTGTTTATGAACCCTTTACTCTAGCCTGGCCAGTCTTTTGTCTCATACAAATCATGGTTCATGCCTTCCTCCAAACCTGGCCTTCTCTCTTTACTCCTTTCTCTGAGTCCTGCCTCCTCATCAAAGAGCCACGTAATAGCACCAGTCCCTACTGAAATCTTCCTTCTTTCAATGCCTACAAATCCTGAAAGAGTACCCACAATTTAACACTTCACTTGATTATACACAAAGAAGTATTTTGTGGCAAGTCTGGCTTCTAACACTCATTTCCTCAAAAATGACCAACTCTCCTAATAGCACTATTCTGTCCTTTTATATTGTCGAAAATCACTCTTGGAAGCCTATGAACTTTCCAACTACTTCTGCTTCTCTTTTCTGCCCTTTATTGCTGAACTTCTCAAGCAGTATGATTTGTCAAGTCTGCAGTCTATCTTCTCCTTTCATCCCCTAACTAAAACCTCTCCCCACCATCTGAAGTCACTAACAATCTCCTGAGGCCAAATCCACACATACGCTGTATTTGGCGCTGCAAACTACCCCTTTCTTCTCTTGACTACTTTTCCATAATAAGCTTCTGATAGTCCACATCAGGCTTGTCTCAAGATACATTTATTGAAAGCCCCCAGAAGGTATAAAATTACATAAAATATAATCCTCTCCCTTCTAGAACCTCATGACCTAGTTGTGGGGAGAAGGACCTCACGTGTACAACTATTGCAAATGCAATGTGATTTAGGGCCAAGGGAATCCAAGAGATGATGGAGGAAGAGATCTCTGCGTGTTTGAGCAGTTGAAGAAGGCTGCATGAAGGGCAGGACACTTGAGATGGGCCTAGAAGGCATATATATCACAAAAAGCAAAAGTGAAAGGGATGTAGGTTTCCGGCACCGGGAATCATGTTAGTGTTGCAGGGCAGCTGGCTGGGTGCGTGATGAATTTGGAAGGCAGGAGAGTGGACCAGAGGTAGAAAGGATTATGAATTAATCTAGGTGTAAATCATAAAGTCTAGGCAGGGAAGCAATAATAATGCTTTCGCCCTTCTTACATCTCCCAGATTCTCACGAAAGCGCTTGTCATTGGTAGCCTCTGACCTGGAAGCTGCTGGTTAGAAATCTTGGGAAATGGGGTTTCCAGGCTTCTAGCCCCGATGACACAGAATGCAGTGGAAGGACAATCCAGCACAATGACTAACCTGGATATGGGAAGAGTCACTGATAACTCCAATGTCAAGGTTGGCCACTTAGAACAATGGTGACGCCACTGATGAGTAACAAGAATTCCGGATGCGGGGAGGGGAGGTTTCTAATACGCGAAGGTCTGTCTTGAACATTTCATGTCGGAGATACTGATGTGGTATTTCAGGGGACATGTACTATGAGAGGCTCTTGGAAATTGAGATTTGGAATTTCAGGAGGATTTCAGAGCTGGATACAGTCTAACCACTAAGGTGATAAGTGAAGCTGTGTATTGGGATCATTTCATCCAGGAAGAATAGGAGGACTAAGTTTAGGGTGAAGGATGAAGGGAAAGCATCAGCAGAGCCAGGGAAAGGAGGGTTCTTTTTTTTTTTACTTCAATCCATTCTGTTTCCAACTCTTGAACAGCCTTTTCTGTTGTTCTTGAAGATCTCAATTGTTTTCCCTCTTCCTAAGTTACCATAGTTCTTGCTGCTAAAGTCCAGGTTCTCTGCTTTTTCCAGTCTATCCCAGCATGCTCATCTATTCATACCGAGTGTCACTTTCTACCTCCCAATCCGTCTCTCTTAGCCCCATCCGAAACTCTTTTCTGTCCCACCTGCCAAACCCATAACCTAACGTCATGTGTGTTGATCCCACCTTCTCCCAGCCTTTCCTGGGTCTCCCCACGGCCATTACCACCAGTGTCAATTACCACCACTTCTACCTCTCCTGATTGGTCCTTTAGATCCCTTCTTCTTCCTCTTCTAATTCTTTCTCCTCTCTTGCATAGTACTTGGAATCACAATCTATGTGGTAGGTTAAATGGTTGGAACTCATTAGCTGTGAGGAAGTCTGGAAAGAGGAATGTCTAGTGCAGCAGTTTTCAGACTTTTCTGATTATAATGCATCGTAAAAAATACATTTCACATCATGACTCAGCATGTACAACACACATACACACACCCCCAAATTTTCATGAATCATTAGTCACTCTTATTTCATGAGATACAGTCTGATATTTTCAACTCTGTTCTATCCAATTCGGTTCTATTTCATTAAAAAAAAACAAAAACAGTTTTGTGACTGACTCATTAAATCTATTTCTTGATTCATGAACGGCTCACGACCTGCAGTTTGACAAACACTGGTTCAGAATGTGGCTTACAGGGTTGGGAACCTGGAAGCCTAGATTTAAAAGCTCGATGATGTTACTTTGGTTGTTCCTTTTAACTACACTGGGATGTTGATACTATTGGATCACTGCATAATTTTGAAAGGTGAGTCAGATTGTGTTTACTTAGTTTTGGCTTTATTCTAATACAGACATAAGTAAAAAAAAAAAAAAATTTTTTTTTCTGAAATTCTAACAGCCCAGCATCCGGTACCCAGTTTGTAGCACTGGATGGCTCTGAGTGTCACACAGGCAGGTAGAGACCTTAACAGTCTCCCTCCTCCCTCTTATTTCAAGAAAACAATATCCTCCCAAAAGAAGGAAAGGAGAAAAAGGAAGTGCTACCTGAACAAAAGCCTTTGTCCGGGCTCCTTCCTGATAATGTTTAGTTTGTAGTAGTGGCGCAGGGCTCTGGACATTTTCTCATAGGTCATGTTTGTTCTGTTCTGTTTGTTCAAAGGAGGAAGAGAGAAAAAAAGCACAAAGACACAGTGAAATCAACCTCAGAAAAGACACTGGGGAGCTATTAAAATAAAAGCTTTTCAGCTGCAGGCGCGGCCCCGCCGGGTGGGGAAAGCTCCCCGCTCCCCCCCCAGCTCCGGCCCAGCGGTGCCCACCCCCTCCGCTTTCACACGCCGCCAAGAGGTGTCCGAAGGTGAATCACCTTTTGTCAGAGGTCTTGGCGCTGCAGCTAAGAAAGCATATCCCACGGCAACCTCCCTGGTTTCCTTTCCCAAGACCAAGCTCTGCTCTGCTCAGTGAATTGCAGGGTCCCCCGATCTGTGGGTCATCCTTCACCTTCTGACCCACAGAGAATTCCTTTTTTTCTTTTCTTTTCTTTTTTTTTTTTTTAATTGCAGTGACCTTTCTCCAACTTGTGTTTCTGGTTTGTCATTTTAAGGAAGAGATTTTTTTGTTGTTGTTTAAATTCCTGTTCTGGAAGGAAGAATACAGTGGTTCCGAGCCCCGGGGGCTAGGGCACAGTCGGGAGCCACGACGGGATTTTTCTCGGTGACTCACACACCAAGGAGTCTGTCAGTGGGGCCTTGCCGTATTTGGTCATGGCCTACATCAGGTCTTCCTCAACGTGGCCCTGGGGCCTGCCCACCGCTCAGGCTGCCAACCTCCGAGGCTGCAGCCCCGGTGGGGCTGGGCTGTGCTCCCCTCCACCCCCTCTCACTCAGCTCACCTGGTGGTGTGTCTCCCAGGTGTCTTGCCTGCTTTGTCCCACATCTATCGGCCTGTGGTCAGGCCTGGACCTTGGTGACTCATTTGTTTTATTTTGAGTAGGGATACGGATGTATTTATTTAATTTTTTTTTTTTTTTTTGAGGGGGGAGACTCTTTGCTCTGTGTCTCTATTTTCTTTTCTTCTCCTGTGGTAAGAACACTTAACATGACCTCCAGCCTCTTGACAAATTGTTAAGTGCATCCTACAGTCGTGGTAACTCTAGGTACGAGGTTATATAGCAGAGCTCTAGAACTTACCCATCTTGCTTCATGGAAACTTTCCGCCCATTGATTAATACTCCCCTCTTCCCTCCTCTCCCCAACCCCTGGCAACACCATTCCACTCTCTGGTTCCATGAATCTACCCTATGAATGGAAGCAGGCAATGCTTGTCTTTCTGTGACTGGCTTATTTCACTTAGCATAATGGCCTCAAGATTCCTCCATGTTGTAACCCGTCACAGGATTTCTTTCCTTTTTAAGGCTGAGTAATATTCCACGGAATGTATACACCATTGTTTCGTTATCCAGTCATCCACAGTGGACATTTAGGGTGTTTCACTCACTTTTTACATCTATGTACTTTGACAGTTTTCCTAACTATAAAAGGCTGCATCTTTTAAATTCCAGCCCCTCTTCCCAGCATGGAAAAGTGTGGGGCAAACAGTTCTGGCCTGTTTGCATTTCAAGGGATGTTGCAAAGTCGGAGGATAGGCATTTCCACAGAGAAGGGGGCTTTTGCAGCCATGGGAGTTTCTAACCGAGCAGAACAGAAGCGACCCTTCCCCACTGCCTTGTGAGTCCCAGAGCCCTGTGGAGCTTCCCTGTTCCCCAGCTCCTGGCGACAGAAGGGTGGCAGGGCCAGCTCGAGAGGATGGGATGGAGGGCTGCTCCCAACGTGGCCCTATCAGACCCAAGGGGTGCGAAGTTAACTGGCCCCCAGCATAAGTAACAAATGGAAGGTGGCATCTTTAATTATTTCCTTCCCTTTCCAACTGTCTAATTGTTCGCCCCGTGAGAAATAAACTAAATAATGAGGGGCACACCGAGGAGACAGAAGCCAGGCAATTATCCTCCTACCCAGAAGATAAAGGCTTTTTTTTTTTTTTTTTTTTGGCACTAGTTGGCAGAGTAAATAGCTGGTACCCGTTTACCTTATGGTTTCCCCATAGTCGAGCCAGTCCATTGGGATCCACTATCCGGAATATTTTGGATTCTTTGTCCTCCCATCGGATGAAGTTTTCGTACCGACTGTCAGAAAGCAACTGATAGACATAATCCCAAAGCAGTCTACAGTCTACAGAGGAAAAGGGCAAGAAAACACTTTTGAATAGGTTTCTTGTTGAGGCACTAAGAACAAGTAACAGAAAATAATCAAGTAGTCACTTCTGCCTCCTATGGACTGATGGTCTTTCTTATTTCGCAGTGAGACCAGGGCCCAGAGAGACCTGGCAGATGGTGCTGGAGAAAGGCGACCCTTGACCTGTGGAGGCCTTGGAGACCATCCCAGCCATCCGCCTCCCTCCACAGATGAGGACGCGGTGACCTGGAAGAGGAAGCAGCTTGTACAAGGTCATGACCAATGACTTGACCTTGAGCAGAGCTCACATGAAAGACAGAGAGCAAGCCAAAAGAGAGGGTAACACTAGGCTGGCGGGGTCAAAGGGCGGGAAGAGAGTCCCAGGGTTCCAGGCAAGCAGCATGGTCTGGTTGGTGGTACTGCAAGATTACTCTGGGGTTGGAGGCTGAATGGACAAAGACGAGAAGATCAGGGCAGAAAAGAAGTGTGATGCGTGAAAGCCTGTGGGAAAGAAAACTCTGTGGTTTGCTGATTGGGAGCTGTGACTAGCGTGGTTTTCAAGAGGACAGATATTTTCTCATTACGCCCTATTTTGGAGTTCTTTAAAATTGTTTTCTCATAATGAAATCAGGGTAGAAAGGAACCCAAGTCAAAAAAATCACTTTCCATTTGGAGGACTGACGTTCCGTCACTTGGTCAGGCCACAAATATTTATTAAGTGAGTTAATACAGGCCAGGCACTGTGCTAGTCCTCGACTTTTGGCTGTGGCTTGGCATATTAAAGAGAAGACAGCCTGCACCCTTTTCCCTTGTTCTAGTGTTTTCTGGATGTGCTGAAATGGTATGTGGTTTGCCCTCCGGCACCCTGGATAGGTGGATGGAGGCAGACCTGTCCTACCTAGGTGTGCTTTCTGTACCGGCCTCCAGATGAGAATAGGAGGCTCTGATTTCCAGGGGTTCACTGTTGATTCTGGGAGCCTCGGCAGGCCCTAGCCATAACGGCTGGTAGTGAAGGATCAATGATCGAATTCTGTGTGTTTGCTCAGCACTTTCCTTGCATCCTTTCTAATCCTTGGAGGCCCCAGGTGGCTGGGATTAGAATTCTGGGTCTCTTGCACGACACCGTGCTGACTTCCTTCTGTTGGGTCAGGCCTGGCACACCTGGAGGGCAGTGTCTAATGGAGACTTGGAATAATTTAGAGCCAACACGGTCACCTCCCAGGGAATGAAACACACCCTTCTCGGGAGTCTCTTTACAAGGGGAATTGAGTCAGGTCACCTTGGGCAAATTTCTTAAACCTCCCTGAGGTTGTTTCCTCATACATGAAACAGGAATAACACGTCCTTTACAGGATTACCGTATTAGTGATGGCACAAGCGAAGGGAAAAGTCATGAAAATAACAACAACGCCATGTATTGGGTGCTGTACTCAGGCACTGTGCTTGTATTCCACAAGCATGGCTGCTCTTGACCCTAGTAACCCCTCGAGAGGCAGGTGCTGTTGCTATTCCTATTTTATGGACGAGGAAGCTGGGGCGTAGAGGTCTTGGTAATTTACTCCAAGGGCACAGCTCATGGGTGACACCTGTAGGAGTCCAGGCTCTGCGCCGCTCTTCCTGATGGTTAACAGGTAGATATTTGTACAATTTTAGGACTTTCCAGAGCAAGGTTTCGCTCTGTTCAGTGCAACCGTGCTGAAATCCGGCCTTTTCTCTGAATGGCAGAAGGAAATGTGGCATTTTCTAAGAGGTTTCATCTTTCAAGAAACTAACATGAAACTTAAAATGACCATAAATATTCTCTTACGGTAGCCTCCCCCCACCCCACCCCCAGTTATCTGTGTCCAAACATTAATGGGATGTGCGTGTTTTAGAACAGGACGAACTGCTCTCTTCTTGAAGCAAAGACACCGCAGACTCTGGGAGCTGAACCCCATTCTGGCGACAGAAGCAGCCAGTCACTTCCATTACCCCCCTGCCAGCCGGGGGGAGAGAGCGGGGGACCCAATCCTCACACCATAAAGCACCTGGAGAAGTCCGCGTCACACGAGTGCAGGCTGAGAAGAATCTAGCTCATTTTTAAGGCACTTGTCACAGGACGACTCTAGCTGCTAAGCAAAGCGGTGAGGTCGGCAACGTGTCTTCACCCTCCTGCCACCTCCTTGCCTCACATTTTTACTACAGATGGAAAACAGAGGACCGAGCTGTGGATTCAGTGTTTGTCCTACCATCAAATGGCAGAGACATTTTAACTTCCCCGCGATCGCTTCCAGTTGGAAAGCGTCTGACAAAACCAAATATCATCACATAAAATGCCAGCAAATTAGAAGGAACGACAAAGGGGGTCTGTGGGTCTAACTCCTATATTGCTTCTCTACAGGGGAGAAATTGTGTCCGCTGCGAAGAGGCCTGATGGCACCTTTGGATTCATCTGGATTGGGAATGCGAGTCTCTAGAGTGTTCATTTGACTAACACTTAATAATAAAAAAACTGCCTTTAGTAGTTGATATAAAGAAATTGTGCCCATAGGAAGCTGAGCAATATATGGTTACTGCCCTCACGTCTCAGCCAACTGGAGCCAAAGCATAGAGTGGACGGTCCTTCCATTCCCACCCGAGTGCGGACTTTTACTTTCCTTGTTTCTGTGGCTTCTGTTTTACTGGCGCTGTGCATTGTATTTCTTATAAAACGCTACAACGGGAACCAGGCCATCTCTCCAAGTAAGGGCTTAAGCAGCACTGGGCTACCATGCTGGTTTTTCAGAGGCATCGAACTTGGACCTTTATGTAAACCATTTACTAAAAAAGATCTAGAAAGTTATCACTCTTTGGTTGGTAAATGAAGGGCAGGGCTTACCAGAGAACAGGCTTTACCTATACGTTTCAAGAACATTTGACTCTTGCAGACTTTTCCCTTTCATAAATGTGAAAATAACCCCAAACAAGCTGCCAATTGATCACTTTAAATGACATTTAAACCAGCAAAGCCAACTTTAGCTGAGTAATAAAAATATGTTGACATTCAAGACATATTGAATTACTCCATCGTTAACAGAGTAGCAACAGGAATTTTGTGGCATAAAGCAGTTGTTTCAAACTCAGAGTATAAGTGGCTTTTATAACACTTTTGATCGTTTTGTGTTTCTTTAGTTAAAAATTATTCCAGATGATATATATAAATGCCTGACCACGTAAGATTTTTTTTCTTTTTCTTTCTTTCTTTCTTTTTTTTTTTAACAACTGAAGTTCAAGCCATTGGAGTTATTTTGTTTTTAAGATTTCAATGAAATAAGAGGCAGATCCTTTTTAGTTCCCTAGATCCTCTGGAGGTTGTTACGTGCAATTTTTCAGCTCTGTTGAAATCCACATGTGCACAGATACAATGTTCTCTGATCATCAACGAAAATGCTTAATACTATATAATAAAACTCACGAAACTCTATAAATACAAGAGTATCCTATTACAAAACACTTGAACATGCATGTGAAAAAAATTTATATTACAAGGTATTCATTAATTTTAAGTGCATTTCTCTTAAACTAAAGGGTCTTCTGTATTAAGGCACATGGGTATTTTAAACAAATGTCCATTATTTGGATTGTCTCTTCCATGAGAGGAAGTTTATTAAAGGGTTTAGCTCCAGTGAAGTGCCATTTTCCAGTTGCAGAGAGAACATTCTCTCTCTTTCCTGCTGGGTGAGGTGCCCTGGGTGTCCACAGCTAAAAGCATTGTAAAAAATCCCTTCCTGTGGTTAAGGAGAAATATTTTCACTCCCATGTCTGTCTCCTACCAGAGACTCATTGTACATGCTCCCGGAGCATAGACTGTAAAAAGATGGGCAATTCACACATAACCAACATGGTTTCTAATGAAAAAACCATGCTGGACAAAACTGATGTTTAAAAATCTGAGTGGGCAAGTCAAGTTATTGACAAAGGGAATGTTTAATGATGGTGGTTAATTAAAATGTTGGGAAAGCTTCTGAGAAAGTAATTTGATGTTGTTTTAACTGCCCAAATGGAATTTTAAATGAAGGTCTGTAAACTGGAGTTCCGTGGGGATAATCACCAACTCACCAGACACCGAGTGTCCCTGTTTCATTTCTTTCAATTTATTGCAAAAATTAATAAATTTATTTCAGGTTCAGCAACAAAACAGGTAAGTAACATCCAAAATAAAAGTTGCCACTCTGCATGATAGCAGTGGTTCTAACCTAGGGGCAATCTTGCCCAGGAGGGAAGGGAACACTTAAAGCTTCAGCCCCCAGCTGGAACCTCACTGCGCCCGGCCCCTGCTTTGCTCAGGTGGGGGCAGCCTGGGAAATCGCATCCCTACCTCCCGGCAGTCACGCTGTATTACAGAAATGTGTGTCCTTACACAAACTGGAATTTCCAGTCTCCTCCAGCTCCTTCTATTATTTTCCGCCCAGCCACTGTGGCTGTTACCGTTTTATCTTTTAAAAACGCTGTCCTGAAACTTCCTTCTCTTTTAGGGCTCTTTGATTTCTCGGTAGTTCACAGTGAAAATAAACGGTGGTGACTCAGCCAGTTTGAGAAGTCAGAGCCATGTGGGACATTCCTGAGCAAAGCCTCCGAGGTGAGAGGGAGTGCAGAAGTGAATCTCCAAGGAGATAAGGAAACAAGGGCGCCTCGAAGGGGTGCCCTTGGGGCTCAACGGCCGGGCCAGCTCCGGGTGGGCAGTGGGGCTGGCTGTACCCCCTGCTCTCCCCTCATTCTCTGCAGCCCTGCAGTAGAGCAAAGAGAAGGACCTTAGTGCTTGGTCATCAGCCGACTGGTGCTGTGTATCTACATTTTGTCTCATTAGTACTCCAAAGTGCCTGGAAATGGGTATTAGTATTCTCATTATGATGGAGAAAGAAGGCAGGCCTCAGGGACAGTCAGCACCTCTGCTGGGAGACAAGGACTGGATTCCAGTTCTGCTTGTTCCTGAGTCCACGCTTTCCCACGGGCTCACGCTGCTTCCCGGGGAACATTCTAGGCCAGCTGTTGATTAGGACCCTGGGTCGGGAGCCCTCTGGGGTTCTGCAGAGGGTTATCTGCCTGAGACGGTGTGGGATGATGTGGCTCTTCTAGCTGGTACTGAAACCCTGGGCCCCTCTGGTTTAAGGAGACATCCCATAGCACTGTCCTTTCCTTCCTCAAAACAGACATTGACACGCCTGCGAGCAAAGGTGCACATATGTATGTCTGCCTTACCACCAAGGCCCCGGGAAGAGACTGTCCCTCATCACTGTCATACTAAACCCTTTAGGCTTCTCTTTTATAAGGCCTTTTTCCCCCTCAAGGCTGCTCCTGAGGCTCATTAAAAAAAAAAAAAAGTCCATGAGCTTCATTTGCAACCATGTCACCAGCACTAAATACTGCGGGGCGGGGAAGCAGAGATGGAAAGAAGAAGAAGAGGACAGAGTGACTTCCACCGGTCCTCTAGGCCCTGGGGACATGTCTCCAACTGCTTACCCTGGAGTCTCAGGCTTATTTTTCTTCATCTGATTTAAGATTGGAGGCTTCCAGGGTTGAATTTCTGTGCCTATTGAACACATCCAGTCAATAAAACCAAATCAGGAAAATACATTGTTCTAGTCAGGTGACAAAGAAGCTGTATAGGAGACTCCGTGTTTCCTTGATTAGGATCTTTTTGTTTCTGTTGAAAATGTAACCTTGAGTGATAATAAACATATTTTTGAAAGTCCCTTTAAAGATCTGAAAGATTGCCATGACGTGTGTTGTAGGAGGGTTGGGAGTGGAGGGAGCACGTGCTGGGGGGAATTTTATGTCTTATCTGCTGCAGGATCAACCAAACAATGAAGTCCTCACAAACCATGAAGAAGCTCATGTTTGCAAAGAAAATCAGGGGACTAAGCAAAAGTTGTGAGATAAGCACCAGAAAAGAAATAGTTTCTATTGGATGGGTCATAGACTTGGAACAAGCAAATCCGTATAGACCCGTAAAGTCCCCACGTTTGTGCAGCAAATGAAGAAGAATGAATGGATTATAAACCAGTTTGCCAATGCATCTTGCTTCCTTAGCAGAGTTTTGGATTGAGGCCAAGGAAGGGACGAGCAGACAGGAAGTTTGGTAACTCAGCTTTTAATGGAACTGAAGAACTTTAAGAGAAAGCCAAAATGACTTAAAATTTTTCTTTTAAGACTTAGCTGTCTATAGTGAAAACCAAAGCAGGAGCTTAGCTTGTTTGATGGTGTAAAGTCAGAGGGATGTTGCTTTACGTCAGCAAAGACACAAAATTTGGCATTTAGAGACGCTATACCCTATCGCCTAGAAAAATGCCCGGCACATAGAGAGATACATGATCATTTTTGAACAAATGAATGAACCATTTAACTGCACCGTCCAAGTATGCAAAGAATCAGTTTATTTCACTTAGCCGTATTTTACTTATGTTCATGATGTTATTGTAACTATTCCGGACCGGTCTGCAAACAGCCTACAGTCTCGAACTTGTCTCCTTTCTTACATCACCTGTTATTGTTCCTTCTACGTGTTTTAGGCATGCCTCATCCTCTAAAGTGCAAGTAATTCCTTGAGAGCAGGGACAGGGTTTTCTACTTCTGCATCCTCCATCATGCCTACGACCTCAAGCACACGCTACATACGAGTCAACAATGCCATAGAACAGGGGGCAGCAAATGCTTCCTGTCAGGCTGCCTGCAAATATTTTAGGCTCTGCCGGCCATATCATCTCTCTTGCAACTTGCTCCACTCTGCTGTGGACACTAAGTGATTGGGCATGGCTGTGTGCCAATAAAACTTGATTTACAAAAACAGGCGGTGGCTGATTTGGCCCACGGGTCAGAGTTCCCAATCTCAGCTCTGGAGGCCCAGGTCAGAAGGCAACACGTGTCTTGGAAAGAACACTGGATGAGGCTCAAGGCTAGACTCTGGATGTGCCTGAATCTCCCTTTCTGCGTCTGTACAAGCCCCTTCCAGGTTTGAAATCACCGACTTCTAAGAATGAATGTCAATATATACCGAAAACGTGACTCACGGCATCACCAGCGCTAAATCTCATCATCTTACGGTGTGTGCCGCTAACAGGCTCTTTGGATATGAAATACATGGGCAAGGCACAGGCCAGTAAAACTTCTGTGGGCTGAGAAAAGTGCTAGAAGGTTCACAGATGCTGCCTGGACCCCCTACCTCCTACCACCCCACCCCCCCCAAACAATTGCTTCATGAGCATAACAAATAGAAAACAAGCCCAGAAAGAAGCAATTTGTTCACTGTTACATACACCATTGGCTATCCAATAAAAAGTTTGAACCCAGGGGTCTTGTCTCACTGTGTTCCATGTTAAATGCTCTCCCATAAACTCTGGCTATTCTAACTTAGTAATCTCAACAACAGTCCTTCTTATCCTTTGAAAAATAAGGGATACCTTTAAAAATAAGCTACATGTTATATTTAAATAGATCTAATCTGTGGTTTGTATTTAAGCTGCCTATTACCTCCTAAATTTCTTTTATTGATTATCTTAATTTTTCTACAAGGCCAATACCTAAGTAAACTATCATAACTTTGCATGTCACCTCTAAATTGTATGCTACATCCCAATCCTGAGATGTTAAAAAGAGAGAGAGAAAAAAAAAAAAGAATGGAAGAAATATGAGAGATTTTTAATGGGCTTGGATTCCCAAGATTTACATTTCTACCTGAAATAGAAAAAATATCCTGGACCTTATCTTGCTTTGGAGTTTTCTCCATCTGGAATGACCGCTTTTCCTTTAATCTTCATTGTTCATATTCTAAGCATTTGTAAGCCCAGCTCAAAGGCAGCCCCTCCACGGAGCCTTCCCTAACACCCCCACAGCACTTAACAGAAGTCCTTCAAAGACACCACACACTGCATTCAGCTTTTTCAAGATAAAGATTCTATCTTAGACCTCCTGGAACCCTCCCCCACCCCGCCCCCATGAATGTAGTCCAGTGCCTCAAACACAGAAGGTGCCCAAATATATAAATCCTAAAGTACTTGAGCAAACGACATCTCAATGGACAAGAATTTGGCATTAAGTTTTTGATCCGCATTCATAAGCCGTGTTCCTCTCCACATCCTCCGGCTCTGGTATTCAGCGGCACGTTCATTTCTTTCTGGGCTATGCTCACCGAACAAGCTTAAGGAACTAAGTTTGCTCATTTCACATCTGCTTTGCAGATATGAAGCCTTTTTAGGGCTGTTCAGTAATGCCAGAACTTTACATTGTCCATAGGAATTACCCAATGGGCTCGACCCCTACTAAATAGAATCTTAAAAGGATCTGAGTAGTCCAAAAAGATACTTAGAAGGGTAGGAGTGAGGGGACAGGGATATCCCAAGAGAAACAAAGGAGCCTGGAGTTGTGGTAAGTTCTCTTTGGAGGGTTAGAATCAAGACTAAGTGTTAGACTCTAGACTTGCTACTCCTTTCCTTTCACCCTTGAGAAAAACAGTGACTTTCAGATAAATTCACCGATGCTGGATTTGGTTAAATTAGTTAATACTTACATCTGGAGATTTTTCAACTTTTGAGTGTGTCATTAGAGCATTAATGATGAATAATTTGAGGGGATTCTCTCATCCTGGAGGAGTTAAGGCACTCCCCAAAGGATCTGGGCCCTAGGGCTATTCTAGATGAATATTCTGACTTCCTAGGGTCCTAAAGAAAAGCCTACATTCCCCTCTTCTGTGTGTTCTTGAGAGAGACAGGGCATCCGTGGGTACCAAGGTTCATCACTGGGTTGGTTATGACAGTCCATAGAGCATCTTATTGATGAGGCTACATCCATCACCCAACAATTCTGATGTTCAGAAGTAAGATTAAAAAAAACAGTAGCACAATTTTTAAGAGACTAATATTTTAACCTTTATAAACCTACTAAACAAGGGAGAAATAACTCCGTAAGTCTAAATAATGTAACTTTTTCGATCTATGGGCTTATCTTAGAGTCCTAGGAAGTCTGTGATAAGACGGCGTGACAGAGGAGGTGGGGGACAGACACAGCTGGGGAAGCCAGGTCCCTGAGGGCAGCCCTGCCGGCAGCAGTCAATGGCACAGCAGTGACTGTCCCGTTGACCCCATCACCCAACCCCATCTGACTTTGCTTCTCTGGGGCTCTGTTTCCTCCGTGACTTCCCCGGTTCAAATGACCTTCCACATAAAATGCATATAGCAATAACAAGCTGCCCCTAAGAGCTGTCCTTAGAATTATGAACAAGTAGACAGAATCTGCAAAATGTCCAGCACTGCTGTATAGACCATGCAAGAAACAAGACAAGAAGGGCATGTATAGAGAGGAAAGGTCTGGCCTGGGAAGCACAAGTCAGGTCATTCTATTCTTCACAGTAATATCCTGACCCCATCCTCTTTCTCTAATCATCTGGGAAAATTCACATGTTTTGCCTAAGGTCTCTGTCTCTTTATAAATTCTGTTTTTTTTCTTTTCTTTTTTTAGATTAAAAAAAACCCATACATACATACATATACACATATGTAAAGGTAGAGAACAAAATAATGTGAATCCCTGTGTACCCATCACCCAGCCATATAGCCATTAGCTCACAGCTAGTCTTATTTTATATACACCCCACCCACGCCTCACCCCCGGCGCCATGGGGTCACTTTGAGTCAAATCCCGGGCACAGGTCATTTCGTGTTTCATAGTTTTTCAAACATAAGAGTCATATTTCTTTGGCATTTCATTTTCTTGATTCAACACCCCACGTAAATGATTTGTAACACGAAAACGGAGGCAACATTGGCGGTACACTTGGAGCCAGAGAAACGTTTAGAAACAAATAATTTAAACAAAAAAGGGACAATGAGTCAAGGCAGAGGCTGTTAATGTAGCCTGTAGGACTCGGTGCCGTCATGCTGTCAGGAGCACTGCTCCATCCTGGGGCTCAGCGGGAGATCTGTCCTGGGGTCTCCACTCACGGAGGAAGGGGGCATTTCTCGCCTTGCCCCGACCAGGTCTGACTTCTGCCTCCATGCCTTCCTCCCACTACTGAACACATAATCACCTTCAGCACCGAGCCACCTCCCTGTAAAGCCTTCCTCCATTCCTCCCGACAAAATGCACCTTCTCTCTGCTTTGCTCCCACAGCATTGAATTATCCTGGTACACAGTCAGTACTCAATAAGTGCATGTGCACTGGATGAATGGGACACAGGATTGACTTCATTCTGCCTTATATCTTAGTGGGTGGTTTTCACATCTGTCTCTCCCAGGAAATTTTAAATTCCTCGAGGAAATAATTGTGTTAAAGCAGCTCTGTGTCCCCCTACTTCCTAATGCATTTATCTGTGCATAGTGGGTGCTCAATAAATGTCTCAGGAATGGAGAGATGCTCTAGGAAAAGAGCTGCCCTTGCCACGTGGCTGGAGGGTTAAGTGTCTGGAGAATGACTTCATGTAAATTATGGGCAGACTAGCACAAATACAACGTGTAGATTTTTTCCCCTGGTTTCCACTGGTTTCTTGTCTTAGGGAAGCAAATTTGGGCTTGTCATCATAAAAGTAAAAGAATTTGGGAGTGGTTTCCTTCGTCCAAATGACCCAGCAACACCTGCCTACAACACCATAACCGTGTTTTTCTCTCCTACCTTCTTCTCCCAAGGTGAAGGCTACATTGAGTTACTGCCCATAGGATGGAATTACAGGTCTGAATCGGAGACAAAGGTTCTTTATGCTGTGTCTGGTCATTAATTAGCTGCTGGAAACTTCAAGACAGGGCCATTAGCATGCTCATAAACCTTTTATTTTAAATGTGTTCACTTAGCCATGATTCTGATGTGACTCTCCTTGTAAACTGGACGTAGGACATTTGTTTCTTAACATTTCTGAGGCTCATTAACTACTCCATCCCAGCGGCTCATTAACTAGCCCATTAGGGATTTCACTTCATTCAGGCAGAAGCCTCCACTTGCCCTCACAGAGCCTTTGAGGGCGCCTAATTGGGAACGGTGTGAGGCTCGCTGCAAGGCTGGGGAGAGAGCGGGGCTTTGTCAGGTCTCCCCAGAGGCTGGAGTGGTGGCAGAGGGGTGCGCTCACCTACCTGCTATTCTCCCAATGGGCATGGCGTGCTCCTCGGGTGGGGAGACAGACACCATGATGTGGTTCATGTACGCCAGGTCTTCCCGATGGGAGAGGTTGATGGGCTTCCCTTCCCTATGCAGCCCGTCCTCGGAGAGCCTGGACTGTTTGAAATCCACGGAGTGCCGGGGGTTCAGGATCAAAGGGTGCATGATGGGACTGGGCATCAGCTGGATCACGCGGGTGCTCTCCTGCCGGGGGCTCGATGGCTTCTGGTGGGGCTCGGAGGACGGAGGGCAGTGGTTATTCTCCATGGGAGACACTGACAGGGGGTAGGACTCCTGGTGGTTGTTCTCCTGGTGGAGCCTCGGCCCCTGGGCCCTCTCGGCCGGGGAGAGGCGGCGGATCATGTTGTCCAGGGGGGACCGGAGGGGCCGCTGCTCGGGGTCGGGAGAAGGCCGGTGATTGGCTGTGACAGGTGATCTAGACCGGTGCAACAGTTCAATGGTGGGGGGGTTGTGGTGCACGTTCTCCACTGGTGGCCTTGGGGTCCTCTGGACACAATTATCTGTGGAGCAGAGGGAGAGACAATCACTGACCCCAGTGAATTGTCAGGAGAGGGACCCCACTGCGGTTCTAAAGGTAGTAAACAGTGAGTGGAGCCTGGGCGTGTGCCGGGCAGACTGTCCGTCCCTCGAGACGGAGTGTCTTTTCCACTGCTTAAAAAAACAATTGAAGTGCGCATACTTGAAATTCTTTTCCTACACTAGACAGGCTAAGAATGTCCACAAGCATTCCATTAATCACTTACTAGTGGCTTATAAACACAAGGAAGCCAAACCCATGTTCTTTAGCTTTTGGTTACTTGACTCTTCGACGTGGCTTTTGGGGTCCTTAAGAGTTTCTTTCTAGATGCTTTCACTGACTTACATCTTCATAACTAAATTTATATATTCTCTACTTCTGGGACATTGTTATTGGTGTTAATGATACTATTATTACTATTGCTAAAGTAGCTACTATATCCTTGGTACTGGATTATGTTGTTTAAAATGTATAAAACTCCTCAGTAGGAGATGCTAATACCAGTACTCCTATTTTACAGGTGATAAAATGGAGGCATAAAGAAGTTAAGCAACTTATTCAAAGACACACAGCCGGTGAGGGAACGAGACCCAGACTCCAGTAAGAGTCTAGAATCTAGGTACCCATTACGATATCTGCCACTTTGCTATATACAGAAACCAAGGGGAAAAGTGATAGCAAAACCTGCTTTAAGCATGGACAGTGGGCCCAATTTACAGACTGGCAATCCTGTACTTGAAAGAAGATTTAGGATGACTTTGTTTCCTAAAGTGCACAGACCCTACAAATGCTCAGAGACAGGCAGCAGTAAGTAAGGAAAAGGAGGGACAGACACCTCCAACAATGCCTCTACCCCCTCCCACTTGAACTTTCAAGCTGGTGATATCTGAGCACGGACAACACTGGAAGTGTACACAGCTCAGCAACAGAAGCAGTCCTGTGGGCTGGGATGCGGGGGGACCAGCACACACGTGGCTTTAGGAGTCCCTGCTTAGGGGGAGGAAGGACGAAAATCTGCCTACAAAAATGGAGCTTTCTACAGTGCCTCCCACTCATCTTAATGAGGTTTCTCTGGCCACATCTGCTCCCAGAGCTGTCTCACCAAAACGATGCACATGCTTTCAGGTTCTTGTATGGTCAAAGATTTGTCCATGACTCTAAGTAAAGCAAGTCAAAGATACCTCCCTTTGTCCCTTATGACAGTATCTACATGAAGAACATATAAAGGGGATCTAGGAATCTGACAGGGTTAGTAAACAGAGACCGAGCTGGTTGTGTTTCAAAGTTTTACATAGGATTAATAGAAAAATGAGGATTCCTCTAGATCTCGGTTATATGAGACAGTGAACAAAAGAAATGTTGTTCACGATCACTAAAAGAGCATCTGCTTGAAGGCAAAGGGTTTATTTTGTAACTACTGTGTAACCTGCTGCCGTGAATTTAAAAGTGCTTACTTGTTGGAATAGCTATCAATGGGAGACTGGCTTAATAAATGATACTATATCTCTAAACAATGGAGGATCAGGCAGGTATAAAACGGAATGAGGAGTGCCTTAATATTCTGCTAAGGACTGGTCTCTAGGTTCTATGAGTAGGTATGCAAAGCCAGGTGACGTATTTTGGTATGCTACCACCTTTCTATGATAAAGGAGAAGGGGATTCCAGTTTCCACGCTTGTATCAAACTAACCTTCCTACATATAGAAATGATGGAATCTGGATATAATACATTTACAAAAGTTATTTGAAGGTGCTGGAGAAAACTGAAGGGCATTTTACTCTTAAAAGAAGAGAACTGCACAAGTGAGATCCAAATTTATATAGCCCTGAGGGTCTTCCCCAGTCCCTGTAGCAGGGGGCAGCTAGAAATGAACCACAAGTTGTATAATCTGTCAGGGAACAGAGTATGGGGCTCCAGAATGGCAAAAAATCGAGAAAGCAAATCCTATAAAGGGGAGAGCCGCAGGGGGAGTCCACTAAATTGGCACGTAAACTTCCCTCACATCCCTAATATGTGCTCCTGAACGGTGCATGTGCAGGGGGACCTCTAAGGAGCTCAGTGAAAACAACAGCTGTATGGCTGAAAGATAAGAGCAGGAATGTCAGCTACTGGCCACTGGATTGGAGACAGAATTCAGAATTTGAGCCCTAGCAACAAAGGCTCTGTAAACACCTCAGGCTGTTTATTACCCCAGAACAGCCACACCTTAGGAGTAAAGACTAGCTCCAGGACAAAGGGATTTGCCTCAGGGCTACAGGCAAAACTGAAAGAGATCTGCCCTAACCAAATGTTAAGACCAAGCCTCTGCAAACTCAAAGTGACTGGTTAGTCGTTTACCTACTAGAGCAAAAATCAACATTCTTCAGAGGAATATAACATAATCTAGAGTCTCTACAATGTATCATCTATAATGTCCAGTATTCAATAAGGATTTTCGGAACATGTGAAAAAAAAAACAGAAAAATGTGACCCATAATCAAGAGGAAAGGCAGTCAACAGAAACAGACTCTGAGATCATCTAGATGTTGGTATTAGCAAAAAAGAACCTCAAAGTAGCTATTAGAAATAAGTGTAAGCACTTGAAGGAAATGATGGTCATAATGAGATATAACAGATGGAGACTGTCAGAAGGGAAATGGAAACTTAAGAAGAAGAGTCTAGGACTGAAAAACACAATATCTGAAAGACTGGACTGGATGTACTTAACAGCAGATTGGAGATGACAGAAGGAAGGTTAGTAAATTTGAAGACACATCAATGAAAATCAGAAACAAATAAACAAATAGATCCTCAGTGACCTGTGGAACAATATTAAATGGTCTAATGGACATGTAATTGGAATCCAAGAAGAAGAGAACAGAAAGGATGGGACCAACCCCCCCCCAAAAAAAAACCCCAAACCGGAATAATGACCAAATGGTCCTCCAATTTGATAACAACAACAGGAAACTTATAGATCCAAGATGCTCAGCAAATACAAAGCAGGATAAATACAAAAGCTACATCCGGGCATTTCATAGTCAAACTGCTGAAAACCAAAGATAAAGAGAAAATCCCAAAAGCAAACAGAGGAGAAAAAAAGATACACTATGTACACAGGTAAAGTTATACTAATTATGGCTAACTTCTTTTTTAAACACCCAGAGAGAGAGAGAGAGAGAGCGAGAGTGCAAGCATGCACACAAGAAAGATATAAATGGAGACCCATACACTGAAAGGGACTTAAGAGACACATCAAACATCTGCAATGTACAGACCCTTGTTTGGATTCTGATTAAGGAAACTGTAAAAACACATACGAGGTACTTGGAAAAAATGTAAACATTAATAAGACATTTGATGATATTGAAGAACTGTCAGTTTTCAGGTGATGTGATGGCCTTGTGATTAAGATTTTATAAAGGGTCCTTCTCTTTTCAGACCTGGACTGATATATTTACAGATGAAACTATGTATCTGGAATTTGCTTTAAATTAATTTGGGATGGTGAAGCAGAGAGTAGGTGAGGCACAGAGGAAGCAAGATTGGTCATGAGTTGATCATTGAAGCTGGTGATGGGTACATTGTGGCTCATTAAATAATTCTCTCTAGTTTTGCCTAAGTTTGATATTTTCCACTATAAAAAGTGTTTCTTTTTCTTTTCTTTTCTTTTCTTTTTTTTTTTTAAAGTACTTAGTCAACCTTGCAAGAATACAGGTTGGGATAACAAGTACTAAATTCTTCACTTTAACCCAAATGCAAATAAATGCTTACAGGGTACTTAATTGATTAGGCCCACGTAGTTAATTTTAATGGCTGAGATGATTAGCATGATAGAAATGACCTACCATCTTTTGGGGATAAGGCAAGTTTTCTTTTCACAGCTAATACGGACCTTGACTCTGCTGTCCCCAAAAATGAATTTATCTCTTCTCTGTCACAGAACATTACCATGATAAGCAACTACTTAAGATGGTTGTGTTTTCAAGTTTTGTGCATTTTCTTCTAAATGCCATATACAGAATATTTCCCTTTACTTAAAAGCGTATTAAGGTTTAAAAATACTTAAGGATAATGAAGACCATGTACTGAAAAATTCTATATCCTGAATCCATTTCCTGTCTTACAAATTTCAAAACAGACACAGGCGTTGGCCAGGAGTCTGGTCACCTGCAGGCTCTCTTTGATGTCTTGGGCTTCAAGGCTCAGTGCATGGGTGTGCACTCGGGGCAAGCCCTAGGAAGTCTGGGTGGACTCTGAGAGGAAGAATTTCCATGCCAAGGGTAAAAGAGGAACTGATGTAATGTCCTGGAGAGATTTCACTCTCCGTTCCTGCCCAGATCTTCGGGAACAATGAAGGAGGGAGAGAGACAGTGCTCTGGATAATCCAACTCAGATTTTACTTTTGACTCAGGGTCCAGGCAGGAACAGGACCTGGAGGAGCTTGATTTATTTATTTCTCTGCAGACACCACTCAAAGAGGAAGTACTTGATGAAGTTGATAACATTAATGGTGGAGAACTGGATCCAAGGGTATTTAATTCCAGGCTCCTGGTGGTCTGGGCACAACCACTGTCAAGGCTGAAAGGCCTGCAATGAGACCTTCCAAGCTTTGTTTCAGTTTGCAAAGCATGCGCCCACGTATGGCGTAGACTCTGCCGTTCCCACCCTGCTGCCTGCTGCCCTGTTATTATAAGTTGGCAGCAGGGTGTGGAAACTTATGAGACCAGAGCCGGCAGGCAGAGAAGCTCCGGACACAGGAAATGCACTGAGCGGACAGTGGGTGCATTAAATCCCCCAGATGTAGGAGTCTTCTGTCTAAAACAAGAAGATTTTTTTGGTCTGGCCTTGATGTCTGGGTTTGTTCTTGGTGAACTGCCCAGCTGGAGAGCTGGGAAATTATCCACATTGCCCTCGGTCTGAAGGTCTTGATATGGGAGGGAAATGCGCAAGAAAGAGGGAGGGAAAGCCACACGTTAATTAGTCAGTGTGGGCATGGAGAGAAGGGGGGAGAAAGACCACGGACTGGCAGGGAACCCATTCTGGTTGAAAGTACTTTCTAATCCCAAACCTTTCTCTTTGTGGACCTCTTTTAGATACAAATACTCCCTTCTTGCCACCAAATAGCCCCAAATAAATGAGGGCTTTAAGTGTGAGGATTACAAAAAAAAGGATTTCTTTTCTTGTTTTCTTTCCTTTTACTTATTAGGAAAGTTTGTCTATTTAAAAGTCATCAAAATTTGACCCAATTTAATCAGGTCATAAAGAATGAATAACTAGTAAACTTAAAACAAACCAACAAAAACTGCCTTTGGTTAAAGTTGTGGGCTTTAAGCAGGAAATTTCCAGGGTAGACCAAAGGCTCAAGCTTCTAACTCACAAAGAAGGATCACATTTCCGAGGATCACATTTCCACCACCTCGCTTTCCCTAAGGCCATGGATGGTGATAAGAGAAGTTAGTCAGGGAGATGCAAATCAACAGGCCCAGCAGGTAATTTACTCATCAGCCTCAGTCCACTGTGTTCCACATTCTCCTGGAAGGAACCACTCACTTCCCAGCATGAATTTGTAAAAGATTAGTGGGAACCACAAATGATATAAAGAATTATAGAGACTAAATGCTCTAGGCCTTCAGATGCAATTCAAAACAGACTTCCTACACATGCTTGGGTTCTGTCACCCCCTGTTATGGGGTGAATCGTGCTACCAGCCTCACCCCACACCCCTCAATTCATATGTTGAAGTCCCAACGCCCTAGTACCTCAGAATGTGACCTTATTTAGAAACAGGTCACTGCAGGTATCATTAATTAAGTCAAGGTTGTATTAGAATAGGGTGGGCCCCTAATCCAATATGACTGATGTCCTTACTTAAAGGAGAATTTGGACATATAGACAGGCATAGACTGCATGATTGGAAGGGGAATGTTTTGCCACACAGTGATTACAAAATATGTGTTGAACCATAGAACCTTCAGTGATGCCAACCATATTTCAAGTAGTGTCGTGGATACAGTGTATGCAAAGGGAAGGAAAAGTGGTCCTTGCTCTCAAGGATATCGTAGTCTAATGGAGAAGGCAGACACATAAAAAAACACAAGGCTAAAGGTGCTGAATTAAGAGTCCGTCACAGGGAGCATGCCATGTGAAGATGAAGGCAGAGATCTACCAGTCAAGGAACACCAAAGATGCCTAGCAAACCAGGAGAAGCTAGGAGAGAGGCCCAGAACAGATTCTCCCTCCCAACCCTCAGAAAGAACTGACCCCGCCTTTACCTTGACCTTGGACTTCCAGCATCCAGAACTGTGAGACAATACATTTCTGTTGGTTAAGCCCCCCAGTTTGTGGCGCTTTGTTATGGCCATCCCAGCACACTAATACACAGCACCCTGCCCCGCCCCTGCCGCCACTCCACAAGGTTCCATCGAGACTCTCCACTGACCCTCTGCTTGCCCATTCAGCCCATTCACTCCATTCAGCAAGTTGCCACGGTCACTGAATTCCCTGGTAGGGCCCGAGAAGAACATCGCCCGAGTTTGCAGTGTATGACTCACAGATGTGTGAGCTCGTCACCAATAAATCCTAGGGGAGCTCCCAGAGTTTTAGAAGCGCTTGCTGAAAAGGGGCTGAAGGAAACAAAATGGGTGACTTGCAGGACTCTGGGGCTTAATCTGTATTCCTGTGCGAGGGACAGCCTCCCAAATGGCTAGCCTCTGCAAGCGGCTCAGTACCAGAGAGCACAGAAGCAAGTCTGCCTGTCCTCCGTCTCAATACGGGGCTGCACAAGAGAAGTGAATGAAGAAATCAACGGGTCAGATTTCAAATGAGCCAATTAAACCTGTGGGGTAAACCTTGTGAATCATTTATAGGGAGGGGGTCAGGGTGGCAGAGATAAGTCGGAGTGCTGGAGAGGGGAAAGAGCAAGATCACAGAGGGCTTCCGGCTCTGGAGGTGAACCCAAACTGCTCCAGTCCTCTTATTTCAAAGGGCTCAGATAGCACTTCCCCAGGGGGAACAGGAAGTTTCTTGAAAACTTCCTGGCTACCTGGGGAGAGTTAGTCATGCATATTAGGGATCTCTGGCGCTAAAACTTCTGGCATAGTCGGGGAGCCAGCTAGCCCCTGGGCTAAGAGCAGCCTCTACAGGACTGGATGGAGGAAGCCAGAGGAGGGAGGGAAGTGAGTGGGTCCTCCCTGAAGTACACTGAGCCCCCCCACCCCCAGATGAAAAGAGGCTCTGGGCACCATCCCAGGGCCTCCACACTTTCCCATCACAATGAAATGCCGCATCTGGGGCCAAGGGTCAGAGGGTAAAAGGTCATGCTACCCCAGACTCTGAAATACAGGAAGCAAAGCAGGAAGAAGAGGCCCTAGGGAGGCACGGAGGACTTAGAGGAGAGTAGAAGGATGGAGCAAGGGGAAGAGGTGGTACCTGGTGCCCTGGGGACAACGGGAAGTCAAGACTGGGGCCTGGTCTTCCTCTGCTGGAACCTCATTATCTCCAGCCAGATATAAGAATCCCAGAATTGAAAGGGGGCACAAAAGGTTAATCTTATGGTTCTTACATGTGAGAGGAGACAGCTGGAAGATTAATAGGTCCCAAAGGGGTCACTGAGGGCCTACCATACGCCAGGTACTTCGAGGTAACAAAGCACAAACACTGCTCCTTTTCAAAATGGGCTGTGTCCTGAGAGCAACTGAAGTTGGCACTTTCAATGTGGTTTCCCACAGAATCTAACAGAGGGGGCCTGGTTCGTCCATGAAGGCATTCTGGTATCATGGCGTGGGTAGGCAGCAGGCCCTTCCGACGTCCGCAATGCAGAAATGTATGTGGTGTTTGCACAAAGTGCACTCGGTCACAATAATGGGAATAGTTAGGAAAACTGGGATTGGAGGTAAGAAATAAAACCAACCATTGCACAGCAACGTGAATATACTTAACACTACTGAACTGTCATGTAAGCTTACAAGTGGCTAAGATGGTAAATGTTATGTGTATTTTATCACAATTCAATATTTGTTTAGGTTTAAAAGACAAGAAGAAGGAAAAAAACCCCAACCAAACAGTGGTTAAGAGATATCAAATAATGATAATGAATAACAATTATTGAGTGCTTGCTATGTGATAGTTGTTGTTCTAAGGGCATTTTCCATATTAACTTGATTTTTATATCAGAAAAATTATAAGCAGGTTTGCTGGCATCTGCCACACCGTACCCTGGTCAGGGGACCTGGCTTGGCCTCCTAATCTTCCCAGTTCTACTCATTGGTCCATCTTCTGTCCCGTTTTCAGGGAGTTTGCACAAAACACATGGTGGAAACTGACACAAGGAAGTTAAGTAACTTGCCTAAAGTCACACAGCCAGTAAATGGGGGAGCTGGGATTAGAACCCAGATGGTTGGGATCCAGAGCGCGCGCGCACTCACGCACGGGCACACATCATTATGCTCTCTAGGTCCGTCATGCATTACAGGGTTAGCATCGATGTCAAGCCCCAGCCAATGGCCTCCTTGACTCTATCTATCTATCTATCTATCTATCTATCTATCTATCTATCTATCTATCTATCTATTATCTATCTATCTATCTATCTATCTATCTATCTATCTGTCAGAGAGAGAGAGAGAGAGCACAAGTAGGCAGAGAGGCAGGCAGAGGGAAAGGAAGAAGCAGGCTCCCCGCTGAGCAGAGAGCCTGACATGGGGCTCAGTCCCAGGACCCTGCGATCATGACTGAGCCAAAGGCAGACGCTTAACTGACTGAGACACCCAGGTGCCCCTCCTTGACACTTCAATTGTCAACATGATCTCAGAGAAGTTTTTACAACAACCTGTAACAGGATGGCTGGATCAGCTATAAACTTCATCTACTCTGGTGTCTTGTCAGCAGCTATACTGAGGAAGCAGCTCCCAAAGAGTGACCAGCACCAAGGGGCTGCTTCCCAAGGGGGATGACAGCCAGGGCTTCTGCTCTCAGAAGCCAGTGCCAGACTCTGAACTCACATTTCTCACGGGCTGGGGCATTTTCTTCATGCTAAGTCCATTCATTCAGAGGTAGTCAAAGATCTACAGTGGGTTAATTCAGTCCGAATCAGCATGAGTTTTTGACACCATGACTTGCAGACATATAGTGGTGTCTCCAAAGTTGTCTTTGATGGGGCACCTGGGTGGCTCATTTGGTTAAGTGTCTGACTCTAGTTTTGGCTCAGATCATGATCTTGGGGTCGGGAGATTGAGCGCTGTGTTGGGCTCCACGCTCAGTGCAGAGTCTGCTTGAGATTCTCTCTCTCCCTCTCCCTTTGCTCCTCCCCTGCATGAGCTCTCGCTCTCAAATAAATAACATTTAAAAAAAAACTTATCCCTGACCTTTTTGTTTGTTTAGATTTGGCAGTTTCAAGTACCATGGGGCAGAAAAATTATAAGCAGGTTTGCTGGCATCTGCCACACCGTACCCTGGTTAGGGGACCTGGCTAGGCCTCCTAATCTCCCCAATTCTACTCATTGCTCCATCTTCTGTCCCGTTTTCAGGGTGTTTGCACAAAACACATGAACAAAAATGTTATTTTGGTTGGCTCATTCATGCTACAATGGAATGAACACAGGCCTGAGAGCTAAGTGGACCCAGGGCTAAGTCTCAGTTTTGCTACTTGGTAGCTGTGTGGTCTGGAGGCTCTTAGCTTCTATCATCTCATCCGTAAAGTGGGGATAACATTACCTTCCTTATAGGGTAATTGTGAAGATGAAATGATTTGGACATGTAAGAGCTTAGAACAGGGCCTGGCACACAATAAGAGTTAGCTAATATTTTGTTCCTATGGAGCAGATTCATATACCTCATCTTCTTTAATTATCTCATTAAAATTGTGTAAAGTTTCCTTCCTCCAAAGCAGTCTTTGGGCACTTGGATTTGGCAGTAGAGGGGATTGGGGGTGGAGGGGAAATATTTCCCTCAATAAAGCAATCACATAAATGAAAATCTCTGGGCTATTGCAGAATGCATGGCACCCTCCCTACTCCCCACAAAGAAACGACTTCTCTCTATTCTCTGGGCCATTACCATGTACTGGTTGTAGGGAGAACTGAGGTCAACTGTTTCGACACTTGAAAGTTCTATCACTTAGGATTTCCACGTCCACCGAGTGAAAAAGAGCTGCCTGCCCCAGAGCAACACCTGTGTCTTCAAAGTGTGTCCACTGTTGCAGGAACAATCACAACACTGCATGTGTGAGGATTTTCAAATTAAAGTGATTAAAAATCACCTCCCACTCTCTTAGATAGGACACAGGAGAGGGTGGGACTATAGAGTTGAAATTACAAGAGGGTCCCCCACAGGAGTCATGGGATGAGAGCATATGATAAACACAACTCTTGTTCCTTCTCTCTACAGACTTGGGCCTGTCCAGTCCGACAGGGGTAACTCTATGGAGTTGGCCCCATTTGGAGACTAGCTCAACTGGAAGCATATTTTATACCGCTCAATGAGCTTTTCGGGAATCACTATGCAAGTAGTTTTAACACCAGTAGGGCTACTGGCGATCGAATATATACTTAGGGACAAAGCCTTTCTTGTAATTATTCCATAGGAGTTATAAGTAACTGATTTTAGAACCTAAGGTGTCAAAAGAAGTTGATATTATCACTGTGTGTGACAAAACGCATTTATTTTATCATCATTTGCTGATTTGAAATTTCTAAGGATGTTTTACCTCCTGGTTTTGGTGAAAGAAACAGTATCATTTTTTTGCTGGAGGAGTCCTGTTTCCTTCTTACATAACTATCTACCTAACATCTAACTCATTCATATTATGCAGATAAAATGAGTCACAACAATCAAAGAAAAGAAATCCACCTGCACTGAGGCTTTCAGTCATGAGATAAGGGGATGGTGCCACTCTTGGTTTGACCACTAAGAGGGGTAATATTACCAGCAGTTCCTGGTAAGGTGAGACACGGGAGGACAGAGAGATGTTTAACTGATTCCGAGCGACACCAAACAAGACACACTTTGGACTTTCTGGATTTTAGTTGCCCAAGACCCTGACAGTAGAGAATGTATCTTTTTTTTTTTTTTTTTTTTTTAAAGATTTTATTTGTTTATTTGACAGAGAGAGACACAGTGAGAGCAGGATCACAAGCAGGGGGAGAGGGAGAGGGAGAAACAGGCTTCCCACGGAGCAGGGAGCCCGATGCGGGGCTCGATCCCAGGACCCTGGGATCATGACCTGAGCCGAAGGCAGACGCTTAACGACTGAGCCACCCAGGCGCCCCGAGAATGTATCTTATATTTACCTTCCTATCACCCAGGGAGACCCAGACTTTGGAGGGAATGTAGGATTTGGGAGTGTAGGAGATCTGATACCATTCAGCCTAACCCCTGTCTCATAACTGGGGAAACTGAGGGCCAGAGAAGAGAAACTCTGCCCTTAAGCTTTGTTCTGGCAGAATAGAGGATTCGAGCCTGGTTTCCTAACTTCCAAATCCCATCTTTTAAAAAATTTGATCGAAGCTCACCATGCGTGCCAGGTGGTCCGGGGTGGTCCTGCTTTGTGCCCGTTGTACCTGCTGGAGGAGTCCTGTTTCCTTGTCACAGTGGCTCGGGATGGGTGAGAGATTACACAAGGCTGCCTTCATTGTAGAATACTGTGCTCTCACATAAGTAAATAAGGGAAGAGGGCGGCCATGCTGGTTCTCCTAGACCTGGGCGGTCAGCGGAGGACTGCTTTGCCCCAGGCATGACACAATTTCAGAACTGTGTACAATACAGAGATGACGAATGTTTACAAAATAAAGGGTAATGGAATTCATGGGATTGCCCACCTCTTCCCTCAGAGCCTGGAGGGCAGCCTCTGAGCTGTAACACCAACTTCCTAGCTCCGGGCACGGGCACACATCTGCAGTCGCAGGGAGGGGGTAAACGAAGCTTTGTCCTTGCACTTCACTCTGCGCACCTCACTGTGCCAGGCTGCCGAGGGGCCACGCCCGTTCTCCTCTGGGATGTTCCTGCTCTCTTTCCTGTCACATTATCTGTGTGTCAGGTCAGTCCCATCAATGGCAACTTACTTTTACAAAGGACTGTGCCCCCAGGGATGTGGACCAGACCACAGGGGATAGAATATTCGATATGTACAATCTCACTTTACAGAGTTGGGTTTTTTTTTGGGGGGGGGATCTTTCTGTACGTTAACAGATGTCCATTATTAGTGTTTTACCACTCACAAGGAAGTGTGGCGGCATTAATTCTAGAGACCAATCATGGTGAGCTGGGTACTTTTTCTTTTTGGTGGAGAAAAGGGAACAAGGTAGGAGCTGTTTGGAAGTGGGGACCTTGTACTGGTTGATTCCCCTCTCTGGAGGGTCCTCCTGTCACCAATGGCAGCTGGGGGGCAGGCAGCCTGTGCATATCACTATACAGATCTTCTCAGCTGATACCAGCTGACAAAGACCTAAACTTCCCTTCTCGCATGTCCATCTGTTCACCTGAGAGAATGTGCGGTGTCTAAACAGGCATGGACCCTCTGGTCTTGATTCCTGGCTGACGGCTTAAAGGAATGGTCTCTGAGAACACACTCCTTTTAAGAGCTGGCTCTGAAGCGAGCGCACTGGTCCACAGGGTGATGAAGCCCTTGACCTTGGTCTCATTAGTTCCATCCTTTAACCTAGGGAATCACCACCACCGACATCCTAACACCCGAGAGCACAGCTCATTATGGCATATGGAGCAGCACATCTGTATTTACTTGGTCTGAGAGCAGCTCTGAGAGTAAGCCCGGCTTTCTCTATTGATTAGCTCCTGCAAATGAGAAGAACAACAAACACCTACTTCTGAGTCAATTCAAGGTGGAAGGACTTGCGGTGAGAGACCAGAAGCTTCCCATGACATTTGGGAATAAAAAGAGGAATACGAATTCCAAATGGGATTTTTTTTTTTTTTTTTTAAATAATGAGTACAGGAGAGAGAGACAGGAGGGGGGGAAAAAAGCCCATCACACACCTTTTGTATCCGAAGAGGCAAGCTAGGTAATATGATTCTTGCCTATGTCAAGCTTCAGTAAACCCACCTCCTCTTCTTTGGAATAGCTGTTGGCTATTATGCAAGCCGGAAATGTACATGGCAGGAAGAGCAAAAGAACAGAGAAACCGAATTGGGGGGGGGGCAGCTGCTAAATTAAGCAAGGGTAAAGCTGGGGGAAGAAAGGATGAGAGAAACAGGCAGGGAGCAGGCAAGAGCCGCTCGTTTATTCCCCATCACGAAAGCAAGGGGGCCTGCTGTGAGACACTTGGCACGAGGAAGGGATGGCAGTCGCCTGGAGTCAGGCTCTCTTTTGTGAAGTGTTAATTAAGAAAACAAATAACTTCTCATTTTTTAATTTACCAACAACAAAACAAAACATGAGCCCTGCTCCTGAGAAGGCTCAATCAATTTAAGGAAATATCCCAAGGAACCAGGATTGGAGGCCCCGAGTAATCCAGTCCTAAGAAAAATGGCAAGTTGAAAAGCATTACTTTGTGTCCCCGTGTCTATTGTCTAACCGATGCGCGCACACATGGACATCACGCTCCTCAGAGGCACGATGCATCGCTGCTCAACGGAATCACGCATCAAGTTAAGACTTTAATAACCTAGGTCTGCACCCAAACACCTGCTTTGGAATGATGTCCAGTGCCACAGTTCAATTCTGGTCTTTTGTTTCTGTTTCCTACCAATGATTTTAGGACTGCTGGGACTTACCAGAGAAGAGCAGCCCAGGGCTTAGCAGGTACATCTGAGGTAGGCACTTATGTTGAGTACACTGCAAGAAGCCACCTTCGGTGCACGAAGGAGGAACCCCTGGTCCACCAGAGTTCACAGGGTTTGAGTCCGTCTTGTTCCCCCAGCTTTTATTACCCTCTACTCACAAATTTTCAAAGACCCCCATTACTCTCCTTCATCAAAGCCCTCTCCATTCTGGGTCCAATATGAGTGCCTTGGACTAGCTCTGCAAAAGCAAAATGTTGATTGTTGTTGAAATGGGGTGATGGCTCACGGGGGTTTACTTACTTCATTCTCTCTATTTGGGAGAAATCTCTATTGTTTGACATTATGCAGAACAAAAGGTTGAGGGGGGAAAAACGATAAGCCTTATAACCCAAGTCATCTGATGGCTCTCTTGTTCCAGGGACTCACTCCATCCTACCTATTCTCTCTGCCTGGAGGGTTCCCCACTTCATCCTTGCTTACCAGAATTCTGCTGGACCATCAAGGAAGCCTCCAGAACCACCTGCTTCATGAGGCTGACCCTGATGCTTGTGCCTAGATGTAATTTCCACCCCACTGACTCTCAACAGCTATGCTTTGATACTCATCCATGTACCTCATTTCTCTATCAGACTGCAGAGAACCAAGAGTATATCTCATTCATCTTGGCATTTCCCTCAGTGTCTTCTATAAAGCAAGCACTCAATACATGTTTGTTCAATGACAAACGAATCATGTGAATAAGAACAACTTATCAAATAAACAATGACACCTCTTGGATTGTCTAAACCTCACGCAAGGAAAGAAAAGCCTCCTCTGGTACCTTCTTCATGGTTCTGATGCAGGATGACTTCTGGCTGTGTGTGTATAGAGTTTCCAGGATGGAAGAACGGTGAAAAAAGAATCCGAGGTTTTCTCTGCTTCAGAATATGCTGAAGGAGTTCATAGAGCACATCACCTGGAAAGAAAAAGGAAAGAGAACTAGAGCAATGGGAATATTCGACTCTCTATTGCTGGCACAGAACTAAAGACATAATGGCGAGCCAGGTCCGCATGCCACCTACCCCCATGGAGCACGCGGGGGAAACGCAGAGGGTTGGAGCCATGTGCTTGTTTTTTCATTGGACTTTTTAAATTGTGCAAGTAATATACGAAGATAGTTTAAAAAGCGCCGAAAACCAGAAAGAAAACAAAAATCACCTATAATCCTATCACTAAGAGAAAGAAGTCCTATTCCTACCACCTATGGTTTTATAGTTAGAATCAGGCTTGTACTAGTTTCATACCTCTCTTTTTCCCTTCACGTTATTGAACTGCTCCACTAGCTGCAAAATGAGAGCCCATCACGCGGATGCACCAGACTTTATTGGACGTTTCAATGACTCCAATTTATCGCTATTATTCTTGTGAAAAATATTCTTTTCACATCACTCTTTGCTTGCATTTCAGATTAACCAAAGAAGGATTATGAAGTCATTAAGTATGAAAAATTTTAATGTTCCACTGGCAATTCATACATTCTTCATAGAGATCTTCCAACGGAAAAAAATTGCCTTTCGAACCCACTCTAATCCCAGGCAAGAAGAGAATGAGGATGAAAAAAATGCACAAGTCTGGTCAGAGGTGCTGACTATTGAAGATACTCTATAAAGAATGGCATGTTCTGGGATGCTTACCTCCTTTAAAAATACACACAGGCATTGCTCCAAGGCTCTACAGTCTCTAGAAAATCATCTCTAGATGTCAGCCCCTTGCGGAGGATGGTGGGGGCTCGTCTGAGCTAGGGCCCTCTGTTCTGATATATCTGGTATTTAAAGTGTCCACTGAGTAATTAGCAAAAACAAAAAGCCCACCCAAAAAACCAAAAGCACAAAAAAGCCCCCCAAAACCTGTCATGGTCTTGTCCCACCCCTTTGGCTTAGATCCAAGTTCAAAAATGCAGGTGGGTGCTCAAAACCCCTTAGGGGTGGGTGATTAATCTTTAATATACCACAGGCTTTTCTGACTGTCCCCCTACGCCCTTCCATATACAGATATGCAGTCAACAATTGTACCAAACAATGGGCTTTTGTCTCTAATTGTAGCTATTTTTAACAGATACTTTAATTAACAACTTAATTTAACTGCGTATTTTGGGCTACTGCTAAATTTTTTTTTCTTTTAAATTCTGTCTGAACCTGAGAAACGCTCCATATTAATTTCTTTCTTTCTGCAAACCATTTGTACCAAATAAAGTTCGAGGGTATTCTGTTCTAAGTGATTCCTGTGGTGCCTTTGTGTCTTTGCTTTGACTTTATTCCTTCCTCTACCTTTGAGTTTGGGTGGTTATTAATATTACTTAGTGACACTATTTACTATTAGGATTCAATAAAGAAAAAGACTTTAAAGAGCTGAAGGCCAGCATGTCATTTAGGCATTTCCTGCTAATGACATGGGTGAGAGGACGCAGAGGGTTTCTGCACCAGACTTGGAAGAATGTTCTGTGGAAGGTAGAACTATGGCACACACGAGTGCATTTTTTGAGCTGGGAAGGCTTGGAGCACATCTAATCTGAACCTAGTAGTCATGGTAATGTCGTCTCTGATGAGAGGAGGGTACAGAGCCTGAAATACAGTCCTATTTTAATGATTCATATTTTAATCGCTTACAAAAATAAGTCCCTAATCAACACTTTGTTTCTTTTGGTGTAGTGTAATGTCTTCCTGAACTTTTCTTAATTTCCATGGCCTCACACCCGCTGGGTTTTATCCTGTGGGTTTGAGCAATGCTTTATTTCGGTAGTACGCGGAAAGAGAAAACGCAACACTGAAAAATGTGTTCCTGATGATTAGTATTACTAAAAAAAATGGCCAGTAATTAGTGTATCCATTTTGGAAGAGGAGGCCAGGAAATACAAATTTAGTGTCTGTGAGGGTGTTCAACTTTGTTCGCTCAGAGAGGCAGGCTGATGTGGCGGGGAAGGCACAGACTTGCAGATGCAGGCCGCCCAGCCCCTCTGCACCTGGTGACCTTGAACAAGTCCCTGAACTTCCCTGTGAAATGCAAATGACATCTACCTTCCAAGTCTGCTGCAAAAGTTCAATGAGGGGAATGTGGCAAAGCACCTGGAGCAGGCGTGTGTGCCATGCATGTTACCCGCTGACCTCTCATCAGAGGTTGCTCTTGGGGCTCCAGAAGCTCTGCCATGTGCTGATTTAAGACCTGGCAGGTCACTTTTTTTTGTGTTTCCATTTCTCTATGTACATACAGGAAGCGAGGCAACAAAGCAGAATGGGGAAGAGTCTAGGCTCTGGAGTTAGACCAGGGTCTTAGGCATGTCCTTTACCCTCTCTAGGCCTCAGTTCCTTGGTCTACAAAATGGCCATGTTAACAGCATCTACCTCAGAATTCGTGTAAGGACGGGATGAGGTAATCCCTGTAATGAGCTCATCACGGGGGCTCGGCAAACAGCAAGAACTCAGCAAACATGAGTTGTTTTTGTGACCACAGCTATCCCCGCCACCATCACGGTTCCTACTGGTATTATTACAGTGCTGTAGGACAGAGCTGTAGACCCTTAAGGCAGTCTCTCATGGAGAACAACGAGTGTGTGGGTCATGGTCATTGTTATGCTCCCCCTGCAGAAACGGCAAAGGTTAATTGAGGCCATTCACCCATCTTGGCTTCTGTGGATCCCTCTTGCTGAGCCCCTCCCCTGGGCCTGCTGGGCAGGCCCACAGACGGGCTGACAGGCCCTCCACCCCAGACTCTCCCAGCCTTCTGTGCTGGCTCTCTTCTGTCCCTCATCCCAAAGCTGGCAAAGGGAGCCAGGCAGAGAAAGTTCCTCTCTCTGTGCGAGAGAAAGCAGGAGAGGGGTGAATCAAGTGGAACTTTGCCAGTTCCTTACCTAAACCATTAGCCCGTGATGAGAACTAGTGAGATCACATTCGTAAGTGCCACCTGGGAGGGCTGGTTAATGGGTGTGAGCATGGGCCAAAGGTCCCACATTCCAAGCCAGGAAAAAATGGAATTTGAAGACTGTAGAGGATGGCCATAGATGGATCAGTCCATTCACAGACATGTTTCCTCAGCAACCAGGGGCTCAGTTGGGGAATGTGGCTGGCTTAGCACAAATGCATCGGGACTATGGGGGAGAAACCAACGTACGGTGCATAGCCTGGGTACATGTGGTTGGGCAGTGACAGTGTGTGCCCAGTAACAGCTTGGAATCTTAGGATTCTAGAGGTTACTTAGAGCGACTCAAACTTGTGTTCAGTAGAAGTCCCCTGCCTCCCCTTCCCCTGCCAAGAAGTAGGTTTGGCTGAGTACTTCCAAGGATGGGCGGCCGGCCACAAACATAAGCAAACCATTTTTGGACAGCTCTAGTTGATAGAAAGTTCTTCTGTTGAGTTGGAACTTGGCCTCCCCTGCAAACTCATGTACCTCAGTTCCTAGTTTTGGCTCTGGAACAGAGAACATGTGTCTTGTCTACAACAGTTTTCTAAATAAATAAAGACCCCCCCCCCCGCCATCCTCTCCCATCTCTACTGCCTCCTGTTCTCGCCAACACCCAGCCTGTTCTCCTGTTACACCTTAAAAATGTTCGTATATACACAGAAGATCACATCTAAAAAGTAGTATTAACAAAAAGGTCTCTGGAATAAAAAACGAGAGTCGAAAATAAGTTATATTTATTTGCCTGCTGAAAATAAAGAGCACGAGCCATAGCACTGTATATCTAACTTAGCTAATGACCACTGGCTTGAATTCAAAAGGCACTTGTCACAAAATTCTTGGCCCATTTGATTCATGATAAATCTTCTCTGTCTTCCCAGAAAAGCAATACCTAGTGCTAACTGTAAAAGGCGCTTCTATTGTACTAAGCAATGGAACCAAGGCTCCTGTTTAAGGGACAAGAGCTATTGTTGGTTTCTCTCTACATCTTCATGCTTATAGACATGGTTCACACATACACATGTATGTACAGAGGTGATGCTGCTGTGAAGCTGGTGAGTTGCAGGGCTTTCACCTGCATAGGCTCCTGGCAGGAGCCCTAAAGCCATATGTGTCCCCCAAATTATAAGCTTCAGGCCCCATAAAACCTAGATATCTCCCTGAGTGGGTGCACGCACGCATGGACACACACACACGGATGCACACACACGCATACAACACAGAAACCCACAGACTAAACACACATGTAATTCTGTAGTGGTGATCTTGATGTGAAAAGCCAGGCATCCACTCAAAGAATACGAAATTCTATTATTTTATTTGTAATTTGTTTCCAACGGATAGTAAAGAGAGTGAACAAACCTGCCGCAAGTTGCCTTATCAATGTTCCTCGTGTCTGAAGACTGAGAATAGACAGATGCTGTTTGGGGGGTTAAGGTTTCTTTCCTTTTGAGGGAAGAGCCCAGGCTCTGGGGCAAGAGGTCCCAGGTCCCCCTGGGTCCTCTATTTGTCAGCTGCATGCCCTCAGGCAAATACTCTTTCTCTGTGAGGCTTAACTCCAGGCTTAGTGAAACATTCTTTTGTCTCAAACGAGAATAATGCCACAGACTTGGCAGGGCTGATAGGAAGATCAAGTGAGATGATATGAACAAGCACCAGCCCCACGTCTGCGATAATGTGGGCTCAATAGATGGCACCCCTTGTGATTTGATGATTATTCACAGACGTGTCTCAAAAAATCTGGAAACCATTTGCTTTGCTTCAACACTTTTGTATTTAAAGCGCCTATACAAGTTTCATGAAGTCACATTCATATGTATTGAATATGTGTTTTCCCAGTTGACATCATTTCACATAGACATTTCTAGTTCAGTCTCTCTCACTCCCCTAGTTCACAGTTGTATCTTCAACCTCTTTCTATGGGATTCTTCCCTTTAGCATTTAAGCAGTGTCCGGTTTTTCCTGTTTTCTGCACATACACACACCCCTTGTCCCCATCTTCCCCTCCAGGTACTGCTCCTGGTTCGCTGGTCCCAGCATGGCCAAGCTTGGCCCAAGGAGCTGTCCAACTCTGTTCTTGCCACTTCCTACCCCTTCTACTGCGGACCTCCTCGTGGTCAAACCAGAGGGCAATGGTCGGTACTTGGGGACTCTGCCTTTCAGCAATATTCATCAGTAGCGCTCACTATCTGCCTCCTCCTAGAACAGTCCATGGCTTGGGACGTTCCTACCCCTCCTGATTTTCTTTCCACCTCCTCCAACCCTGCAACAGTAAGGCTCCCCAGGCTCCCACTAGTCTTTCTCCCTGGTAATCTCACCTACTCCCATGGCCTCCATCAGCCCATCGATGCTAAATCTACTCCAGCCAGGCATTTCTTCTCAACTCCAGAACCTTCAGTTATCTCCTAGATACTTCCCTTTTGCATGACATACAGACACCACACATTTAATGTGTTGAACGTAAAAGTCTTTACAACCCACATGGTGTTTCCTAGCACAGTGAATGCCCGGTTGTTCAGGCCAGAAACCCAGGAGTCATGCTTAATTAACTCTTCTCTTTCTCTCATCCAAAATCTAACCAGTCACCAAGACTTTCAGACTCTGCCTTCTAAATACTCCTGGTGTCATCCCCTTCTCCCTGCTGATCCCATCTTAGTTCAGGTCACCACCACTGTTCCTGAATGCCAGCTAAGCCAACTGCCCACATCCACTCTTCACCTTTGCACTTTGTCATGCCAATCTCTGCTTAAAATGCTGAATGGCTTCTACCTGTTTTTATAATAACCTTTAGGGTTCTGAACATGACCTGCAAGGCCCTGTGTAATCTACTCAAGAAATAATAAGTGGCTCGATGAATAGTTGTAAAGCCACAGTATATTCCTTTATATTTACATCCTCCAACTTTGTTTAGCAAGTCCCATACTGTGGGTGGCTTGGGCATTTCCAGTTCTTATAATTATAACTAGGATTGCTAAGGGCATTTTTTCCCCACTGCCATTGGACTGTGTCCTTGGGATATTTTCTTCAAATGTTATTATCAGTGAAAGTGTCTGATCACTTTTAAAGTTCTTATCCATTCCCTGTTCTGCAGAAGGCTGGGACCCATGCATAGTGTCATCTACAAGGCTACCCAGAGCCCCTCCCCTGGGGTTTCACAATGTTTAACTTCTTGAGTTCAGTAGGTTGAAAGCAGATTTTTATTTAACATTCTTAAAATTTGCATTTTTCAGGTGATGATTTACTATGTGCATATCCTCATCTGAAGATTATCTGAAGTAACACATTCTTAAATTTGCAAACTGTCCTCTTTTCTTTCTCTCGCTTTTCTGTTTTTATTCAGAGATTTTAGTTTCCTTTTGACCAATTCGTAAAAAAAAAATAGTGCAAGGGTGGGAGAGATACGTTTCGGATTTGTCATCAAATTCTCTCCGCTGGGTCCTTTCTGCCTCTGGTAGATGTTCAGGCTGAAGTCCAAGGCCTCGGGTCATTCAGTTAAATTCAGCAGTGAGAATGCTAAGGCAGGCACTGGCCCAGGGAGGTCCCACTGGTGGCCATTACAGCCCCCTCCCACTGGGGGACTGCTTGGTTTTCCATCTCTGTTCGACCTTATTTTCTGAAAATTCCATTCAATCCATTTTTGCAGGCTGATTAAATGACAGGCCTTTTTGTTAAATACAGAGTGCCTCTGTAACCATAAACATAAGCTAGTCTTTTACTTAGGAACAAGTATTTGGGATTTAGCTTGATATCTATGTCTGAGACACAGAGATCCTGAGAGAAAGGGAGCTGGTTGTGGGAAAATCTGAATATTGTCTTTAAGACAAGAATAAATCGGGGCGCCTGGGTGGCTCAGTTGGTTAAGCGTCTGCCTTTGGCTCAGGTCATGATCCCAGGGTCCTGGGATGGAGCCCCGCATCGGGCTCCCTGCTCCACGGGGAGCCTGCTTCTCCCTCTCCTCCCTGCTCATGCTCTCTCACGCTATCTCTGTCGCTATCTCTGTCTGTCTCAAATAAATAAATAAAATCTTAAAAAAAAAAGAGACAAGAATAAATCGGTTAGGAAAGAGATACCTTAAGACAACTGCCTTTAGCTGGATGCAGAACATAAAGAGACATTACAGAGAAACAAAAAAATAAGCTTGTGAGAAAATACGAATATTGTAAAATAAGTATGCACTTTATTAAAGGAAGTGTTGTATGTTTTACACGTTATAATATCACTCCGTATGGCAGAGGGATTGGTCATCACCACCGTTTCACAAATGGGAAAAGCGAAGTGCTAAGAAAAAATTAAATGACTTTTCTGTAATTGACCTATCTAAGCATTTCTCTGATGTGTTTATACTTTTTTTTTTTTTTTTTTTGCTCCGTTCACAGACAGGAGAAGAAAGAGCCAACTCTGGGTGTCTCAATCAAGGATCATGCCTGCTGCAACTCCCACACTTCAGGACAATAATCCCCCTCTGTGACCCATCCCCTCAGATTCTGCGCCTTGATTCTAAAACAGCCAGTTGACCCAGCCATTCAACCCAGCAAATGCACCGACCATTGCTTAATAGAAATGAATTAAAAGCAAGTTGGTCCAAGGAGGAACTTTATGAAGATAAAGATCAGTATTTTTCACTTAACCTTGAAAGGGAATTTTACCATATTTGAAGGTCACAAGCAAGGCATATTTCCAAAAACAAAGATTCTGGTGCATTGGAGAGGGAAGAAATAATCACATTCTGGTATGTTAAATGACTGATTCACTTAGTAAACCCATCATACGTTTTTTGCTGAATTGAACTGAAGGAACTTTGAAAATAGGCTTATTTTTCATTTTTTGGCATCAATAGAGAGTCTAACATGAATTAAATTGAAGATAACTTGTGGTTTTTGTTATTGTTCTTATAAAAAATGCATACATAAATCCATTCCACCTTGATGTCTTATAATGGATAACTCTAAATAAGAGTTAATATCAACGCTAACTTGTCTGTTCCTTCTTATTCATGTGTTTTCTCAAGTCTCAGAGTGGTCAAATAATCAAATATCCCTTTGAATTTAAATCATCCCAGGCCATTTAAGGTGGTAACTGTCTGGTAGCTCAAAGAGTAGGTACAATTATCCTGTACAGGTAAAATTTTATAAAGTTACAGTTCCCTTCCATTTATTCTTTAGCTTTGCAAATGTTATAAATTCACCAGCTTATATCTTCTAACTGGGAGGATATTCCAAAGAAAATATCCCCTTATCTTCAGCCTTAAAAACTTCAGTTTGGAGATAATATAATTACTTAAAGCACAGTCTGCATGTTCCCTGCTTTATTATAGAGTTGAAAATGGAGAAGTCTTGGGGCGCCTGGGTGGCTCAGTTGGTTAAGCGACTGCCTTCGGCTCAGGTCATGATCCTGGAGTCCCGGGATCGAGTCCCGCATCGGGCTCCCTGCTCGGCAGGGAGTCTGCTTCTCCCTCTGACCTTCCTCCCTCTCATGCTCTCTGTCTCTCATTATCTCTCTCTCAAATAAATAAATAAAATCTTTAAAAAAAAAAAAAAAAAAAGAAAATGGAGAAGTCTTGTCCTGGAAATGGACGAGATAAGTGTAGTTTGTCAAATTGGCCAAAGAATGTGGAGTTCAGAGAGGCTACCATATTTGGACCTAAGACATATTAACACTTCAGGTAATTATAATTCACTGGGTCCCGGTCCCTCTTCTCTACATTTGAAATGAGTTGTGTTGAGGAGAATGTTATTTCCATATACAGAGAGCTTAATTCTGGGTGAGGCTGGGCAGGAAACAAGGCTGGGAGGAAGCTATAAACATCCATTCATGGTGACGGGGCAACCAAATACTTTTGTTTTATTCCAGCAGCCCCATGACTAGTGAGAAGCTGCTGCTGATTCATCTTAGGCAGCAAAAAAGATTAGAAGAAATACAGAAAAAAACTGGGTGAAGTGTAAGTTTTACAAGGCATAGAGGTCGAAGGGGATCAAAGTATTTATTCATTGCCTATGGGATAGGAGGATGTGCTACTGAATAGAAGCTGAACATTGTTTCATGCTTGAAGTTGGGCTCAACTGTTAAGAATAGAAGCCCATTTTATGGAGGAGGAAAATAGGGGCCAATGAAGTATTGTGACCTGTGGAGGAGCCACGTAGAGAACCCGGGCCTCAGGACATCTACTACATCAAATGCTAACCCAGAAAGCCCATGTCAGAAGAAACAGTGGCAAATGTGACATTTGAGAGCTAAAAAAGATTTTCTATCTATACCTTGTCTCTACCTTCTTAAGAAGAATGCCAGCAGGTAAAGCATGCCTTCATTACCCTGCTATGTGGCCACGTCATGAGAATGTCTTCTTAACTCTTTCTTAGCTCTGTTTCCAAACCCTCTGACAACATCCCTCTGTTCTGTGGTTAAGTTTTCTTGCAGCCCCTACTGGCAGGTATCACCTTGAAATTCTATCCATGGCTTTCTGGTCGATGCCTTAATTAAATCACCTACAGGATACATTTCTCTTTATTCCCAGCTCAACATAATGGGGATAATGCTCCCATCTACTATTCCCCGCTCTGGCCTGGCTCTGGTCTCAGAATTCCAACTGCAGAACAGGACCTGTCTTTTTGGATGCTTTGGCATTGCTTGGCCAAAATGAGTCTTAGCCCTTCCCACCCATGAGTTCCTCATCTTAGCTCACCATTCTGGGCCTGAAGTCTTTTTTTTTTTTTTTTAAAGATTTTATTTATTTATTTGAGACAGAGAGAATGAGAGAGAGAGAGCACATGAGAGGGGGGAGGGTCAGAGGGAGAAGCAGGCTCCTTGCCGAGCAGGGAGCCCGATGCGGGACTCGACCCTGGGACTCCAGGATCATGACCTGAGCCGAAGGCAGTCGCTTAACCAACTGAGCCACCCAGGCGCCCTGGGCCTGAAGTCTTATTAGTTTACTCTCATTGATCTCGTTCTGGATTTCAATGTCTCCAATGAGGACTGTAGCAAGAACATTCTAACTAGGTCTCCTGTTTTTAGGGACCCTCTGGGTCCACCCTATGCACCGATGGCCAAGGTCTGCTCCAAAGGGAGAGCTCCAATTCTATTATTCTCCTGATCAAAACCTGTCAGTGGTTTCCCACTATCTGCAAAATAAAATCCAAACTTCCCAACTTGGGCTTTAAGGGACTCACGTGTTGGGTCATAATTCAATTAAGATTTGTTGAGCGCCAGCTGGTTGCCATGCACTGTGCTAAATGCTGGAGACCAGTCAGCTTAACAAGACACAGCCCCTTGCCCAGATGAACTTCCTGCTCTAGAAGAGGGATGCAGAACAGAAAGCAATCACATATAACATGGGTTGTGTGTGTGTGTGAATTATGCCAGAATTAGGGTATGCTCTGTGATAAAAGAGGAACGGCACCTAACCCAGGCTGAGGAGGGAAGAGGTAGAGGAGAGGAAGGCGGCAGGGGGTAGTCAGGGAAGCAGGATAGCAATCGGGGAAAGCTTTTCTGGAAAAGGTCAGTGGAACTTCAAATATGAAACGGCAATCAGACATGTCAGGCAGGGGCGATGAGTGACAATGGACAGTGTTTCAAACAGAGGATCGAATTTGCATGGCCTTATCTCTGAACTCCATCTCCATACCAACTGACCTACAGTTCCTCTTTAATATCTTTCCTTACCTCTACCTTAGTTGCCTTTCCAAGCTTTCAAAGTCTGGCTCCATGACCAAACCCTGGAGCTTTTTTTGACAAGCCAGCCAGAAATCGCCTCTGCTCTCCCTGAACCTCCTTAGCCCATACTTCTGTACCTCGAGCATGGAGTTGCTCAGCGAATACTCACCGAATGAATTTCTACTGCTCCTTAACTGGGGTCTAAGCACCTCATGACCAGCCTAGCGCACTGACTTCATCTGGCCTCCCACCTCCTGCCTCTTCCCTTCATCAGATGGGCTATCTCACCATCATCCAAACACACTAAGCTAATGCTGCTCCAGTGACCTGGAATGTTCTTCTCCCCCCACCTCCTCAGTTCCATCCATCCTTCATGCTCCAAATCAACTCTATTCCTTCTTTCATAAACCCCATCCTACCCTGTCCTCTCCCCTCTCCAGCTTCCTTTTGCCTTTAGGTTCAATGCCATCCCCTCGCTCTAGCTGGACTGCGGGATCCTGTACATCTACCACATGGCCCACTCTAGCAGAGACCTGAGAAAATGGCAAGGACCTACTGGGAGGCTGTTGCCCATCTTTGCTTCCAGCTTTGAGCAGAGAGAATCTCTGGTTTCTAAGTAAAGTGGACAGAGGTGACTAGGGAGAAAAATAAATCAGCAACGAAAAGGAGTACCTGAGATGAGACGAAGGGGGGACTTACAGACTCATGGAGGAAAGCCAGGCTAAGGGCTAAGTCAAATCGCATCAAAACGCATGACTGTGTCTTCCCTTGTTTGCCTTACATGAATGGTTTTTCTGCAACACACTAAAGAGTTACGAGTTCCTTTCTTCCAGAGAGGTGACTTTGCCCCTTTGAGTATACCTTTGTGTTTTCACAAGAACAGACAAGGTAAGTATTTTTGCATTAAATTAAAAGGAACTATGTAGTTTCCTTTTAGGTTAGTTTTATTTACATATATGGTACTCTAGTTTTTGTATTCTGAGACAACACAAAGAATCAATGATTTGAGACAAAATGTTTCAGGTATGTCTGGCTCTATTCCTTTGTAGAACCTTAAAAATGATCTGTTTTTCAGAGATAATAAACTTCCAAGTTTCAATAACATCTCTACTTCTGGGGGAAACTTCCTTTTATCATTTCCTCATATAAACGGTCTGCTGCAATTGGGAAAAGCGGGGGAGATACTGTTCTATAACCTTATCTCATCCCCTGTGATGGCGATGTTTCCTCATGACGGTTAGTTTATTAACTTCTGGCAGGCCTCCAGGAGTAAATAAGGGTTGAACGTCGTTGGAACTATGCCAAGACCTTACGCAGGATCTTTGCCCTTTGTCAAGACAAAGAGAGTCTCTGCCGGACAAGTTACATCAAAATTGGCCACAGTGAGACTTGAGAGAAGGAGGGTCTGTTGGTACTTGACTAACTAGCCCCTCAAGAGGCATAAACCCCAGACCAAAGGTCCCCTTTCACATATGGAGCTCCCAAATAGCTATCTTCTAAATATCCATAATGTTTAAGAAATGAAATTAGAAAGTCTTACCTAGGTCAGCAATACACTCTGCAGGTACAAAAGCTCTTTACTGAATCGAAGCTTCCTATGGAGTCTTGGGAGCCCTTATTTTGACAAAACTGCCTAGTTAGATGAGCCTGAGAAGTCTTCCACCTGCACTCTTCAGGCTTTCTATAAGCTACAAGATGCAACACTTCACATAGCTCGGTACCGCAAAGGGTGTCACCCGAAGCCCTTTGAGTTTATTTCTAAGCTTGCCTTAGCTTCTCCCCATCCTTACCTCCTGTTCCCTCATGTCTCTTCCTCCCACTCCGTCTACCCTAGCAGGGCTCATGCCCCTTCCTCTTCTGTCTTTGGTTTTCACTGAGCAGTTCACCACCTATACTCACTCCTAAGCATCTCTTTCAAATGTTTCAGAATCAGGAGCAAGGCGGGGTGAAAGGGCTGGAATGCATTTTCTTCTTGATTTGATGGTCACAAGGAGATCCCTTAAGCTCCAGTGTCTGTAGGTCCTAAGTGGGACTCCCAACCTTCAAAGTTTCCCCTTGATCTGGAAACTCTTCCTCTTTTCCCCTCAAACTGACTTATGTCAGCAGGATCTTTCCTCTCTTAAGCTTAGGTCATTGTCTTTGTGCTCCTGGTGGCCTACTGTGGGGAGTTCTTGGGCATGACGAGTGGTGGCAAAGACCAACCAATGGCTAACAGATTGTCCCAGCTGAGCACGTGTCAGGGGTCCAGACTCTCACCTGAATGAGGAGATCGATAGCGAAAGTCCTCTTTGGTCAGCAGCAGGAGAGCTTTGCCATTCATTTCAAACGTGTTGCTGTCAATTGGCCTTAAAGAAAACTCATTTTCAGCCCACTTGAGCCACTGGGCTACGTCATCCCTGCTCCAGTAAATTGGCTGCAAGCCTGTTGGAGAGAGAGCAAGGCAGAAAGAGAGAGAGAGAGAGAAGAAAAAAAGGCCTTGTCAGTTAGACAGTTGGAATAAAGGGAAAAGCTTTCTGAATGGTTAATAAAATGGAGTCTTCACGTCTGAAGAGCCCTTATGTTCAACTCTGAATCCCAAGTTAAAGCTCAAGATCTGTAAGTGCCAAATTATGGTCCAATGAACTATTTATTTAGAGGCAAAATGAGAAGACAAATCCTTTTTTATGTCTTTAATGGACCCTAGGTCTTGGTGCCCTGTCCTTCCTTGTCCAGCTCCTGAGACTGTCTTGATCTCAGGTATGCCCTAAAGCTGAGGCTCTTCGGTGGCCTGACACGGTCATGACAGATGTCAATGTGCTTTGGAGGGGACCTTAGAATCACAACTGAGCTGTCACCCACTGTCCTTTTGAAGTGAGAATGTTCCAGAGCTGGGCTTGACCTTCGAGAGCTGCCAAATAATGAAGTGTTCCCTGAAACTTCTTCCAGGAAGAACAATTCACTCAGCCTCTGGGAAACTATCAGGCTAGCCTCTGGGAATGAAAGGGTAAAGTAAGGATAAAAGGTCTTTTGCCTTTTTATTCTGCTTTTCTGATGTTAGAACTTCCTGGCGGGGGTGGTACTTGGACTCTGAGTAGGACCAGAAGTGGGCCAAAGGGAGGGCTGCAGCTTAGGTTAAGAGGGTAGCTCAGGCTGGACCTTTCTGGATGCCTGACTATGAGTCTATATTTTTATTTCATTTTGCTGTTATGGGAAATCTTTGATATATCATTCAGGTGGTTTAGAACAGTGGTTCTCAAAGTGTGATCTGGGGACCCCTCAGGTTCCCAAGACCTTTTCCGGGTGTCTATAAAGTCAAAACTCTTTTCATAACAATATTAAGAGGTTATTGACCTTTTTTCACTCTCGTTTGTAGATGAGTATATAGTGGAATTTTCTAGAAGCTATATGACATGTGATATTGCAGTGGATATGAGAATCCAGTCATCTTCTATAGATTTGCAAAAGAGACTTACAAAAATGTAACACAATGCCATTTTTCTCACTAATTTTTTTTGTTTTGAGAAGATGTAGTCATAAATATATACTATGCTAATAATATAAGCTTAGCTTACTATTTTTCAGTAAGCATTTTTTTTAATTCTCAGTTTTAATTTCCAATATGGTAAATAGATATAATCCGTATGAGTGAAGCTCTTTGGGGTCTTCAATAATTCTTAAGAACTGAAAGCAGTCCTGAGACCAAAATGAGAATGGATAGGTTGGAAGAAGCTAGATGCTCAACAGAGCTTCATTCTCTAAAACTGTATTGCACGAATTAATAGTTCAAGTACAATGGAATCAGGGTTTGCTAAGAGGAGCTTCAGTCTCTCCAGTAAGTGACTTAAACTTGCTAAGGAGACTTGAGTATGCTGTAAAAGTGCCTTTCAGCTTGATCCTGGAAAGAGTCACCTTTTCATCCTTAAGTATCACAAAGAACTGTCTGGTCTACTTGGATGGGCTGCTTTTCCTCCCTAGTGGACCAGGGAACGAACAGCTCAGATCCCTTGGAGAAGATCCAGGGCTTCTGGGCATGACTATTGGCTCTGTCTTCCAGGTAGCTCCTTTGCAAAGTCTAGTTTTGAAGAATGGTAGCTGGCTTCCCTTAGCTCTGGGGAAGTCCTTTCTAAAGCAGGCTATCATGTAGGGCACCAAGAAAGAACTATGGGCACTGGCCTAATCAGAGATGGGCATTTAAGAGTTCTTTTTCTTGTTTTGTACGTTTAATAATTTTACATGGAAAAAAAAGTGGCATCATAAAATAAGAATGTGCAGTATGCTACTGCTCTATGATCTTGAGACTAAAACACAGTCACTAAAGAGTTCAAGGTTTTGTTTCTGACTCTTAACTATGCCAAGAAGTAATGCCCATTTCAAATGGTCCTTGGATACAGAACGTGCCCCTACTCTTTCCAATGACCCTGAAAACACATACCTCAATCACAACGAAATGGGGGTGGGCGTGAGGATGGCTCTGCAAGATCTCAACTTTTGAACCTGTAAGAAACCTTAACGTTTACTTCCTATTGTCAGTGGTGTCACCTCTGAACAGGAACAGCACAGTGATTAGTGATTTGTTACTAGGAACTTTCCCCTTCCTCTCCTTCACACAAACAGCATGGGTATAACCAGATCCTGGGGCCGAGTGTGAGGTTCCAGTGCAGCTTGGCCTAGGAAAGAGCCTGGTGGTAGGTGGGCCACAGGGCAGAAGATGCTCAATCGGAAACAGGAAAAACGATGGGGTAGCTTATTGGAAGTGTGAGTGCCAGAGCAAATACAGAACCGAATCCCACTCAGGAGGGGAAATGAGAGTAAAATGCTGAAGTGTCTGCAGAGGATTCACTGAACCGGAGGGAGGCGGGTGAGAAGGGGGTGGGGGATGCAAGTAGTAATTTGAGGTTCTTTATATTCTATGGAAGAAAATACTCATGAGTAATCTTTTCCCTAAATACAAGAAGAGTCACACACTTCAAACAGCCCTGCTGGTGAAGGGCGACAGTTTCTCTTTTCACTTCCCATTAATGTCTCCCACAGCCCAGTCCCTGAAGCCAAGCAGAGCCACCGTGGAAACCCCCTCCTGGGGAACCGACTTGAGTGCTCTGGGCTGTGTGCAAAAGGAGCCCATCGAGTCACCGTCAGTCCAGGGAATACCATGGTAATCCTAGCAGGTTTACCAAAGTGACCCCAACAGACTAAGCTACCTGCTCGAGGCCACCCAGGACACTGACCAGAGTCACTACTCTGCCCTTAGCATAAAGAAAAGGTAAACACATTGCCCGAGCTTCTGGAAAGGGGCTTGATAAACTACAGTGTTCAAAGTCAAGTCCTAGTGCTGCTTCCTCTTTGACTCACTCGAAGACTGAGGAGAAAGAAGCCCCCTTTCTTCAAACCGAACAGCCCTAAGGCCTGGGAGTTACAGCGTCTAAATGGAATAGAGCCCTGGACCCAGAGGCAACTCTGTCTAATTAGGACCATTTAATTTGCTTAATAGTCATTTATTAAGCACATCTATCATCTAGCACTCTTGTAAGCGCTTTATAAATATAAGTTCATTTAACTCATGCTCACAGCAACCCCATGAGATCAGGGAACTCGGGCTCAGTGCATCGAAGGGATCTGCCCAAGGTCATATGGCCATGGTAACAAGAGGGGCTGAGAGTCGAACCTAGGCAGTCTAGTTTCAGAGTCTGTGCTCTTATCCCTCACGCTGTGCTTACGCATGCATTTCCCACCCCGAATCAGAATTCAGATTGATTTGCAGCATCTATTAGGGATTCAGAAAAGACTGAGTGAACTCAATCCTCCCCATCCCAGACTTTGATCCTTGGAGGCTTCCTCAGGTTATCAACAGACTAAAAATAGAGCAAAAAAATCTGTTTATCCCTGGAGAAGTAGATTTATAAATGGGAAGAAGAGGGAGGTGTAGGTGGCACTCTGCTTTGAACACATCCAGGAATACGGCAGCGCCCTCACTGGCCACTCACTGCGCATAGGCACTGGTCTTGAGACTTGGCTTGGCTCACAGCTGCTAATGTAACAGACGCCACAGAGACAAGATGAGGGAGAACGTATCACACAGAACCGCCTTTACGGTTATCTCTTGCGACTTTAACTCAACAAAGCTGAATAATACAGATGGTACTAATCATTAGTAAAAGGAAGAGACCCTTTTTCTGCACCTCTGTTACACTACTCCCCCGTGCACATCATAAGCCCATGAGAGCCATACTAAGACCTGCATTTTTAATGTCAATTCATTTCAGAGCATATTTGAGAAGAATTTTGTACAGAAGAAATGAACTGCTGTGATTAACAGAATTCCTAAGAATTCTACTGCGGTTTTTTTTTTTCCAAGTGGATCAAGTGAAGTTCATGGTGTCATACCCTTCAATGACACACCCAGGCCCTAAATTTCCTTCTAATATAGTTCTTCAATTCCATGGTCAAAGGGGCAGCCACTTTCATCAGCACATTCTTTGCCTGATTTCAAGCTTTCCGAGCTGTGTTTAGACTAAGGATGGAAACTGCTCTAGGAGTCAGGAACCTGGACTTAACCCCCAAAGCTCCCATTAGTTAACAGCTGATTTGGGGCAATTTCTCTCTGTGGCTTCCTCTGTAAAATGAGGGGCTTAGAGTACGTGATCTCTGTTCCTTTCTGGGTTAACAGTCAACACCCTCCCATTTCATCTGAATCTGAAAAACCAAAGGATACAAACAGCCAGGACCTTTTTTCTACCGAACTATTCCCTGCTCACGACGATGACCCTGAGATTTTGTAACTTCCTGAATGATCTTCTGAGTCTCGGAAAACAGATTAAGTTATTTTAAGTAGACTGCGGCGCTTAAGAGTGTTTTCTTCTATTCTGATTCTTGGAAAAGTTATAAACCGGCTAAGGCAATAATAAACATGACATTTTGACTAGGTGCTTTCACATGTATGACCTCACGTGATTCTCACAGAAGCTCCATGAAATCCGTCATATGTTCTCATTTCAGTTTAACAGAGGGAACAGGGGGCTCGGAGTCATGAGGTGATGGCACTGGTTTGAACGTTACTCAGTTCAAGCTCTTTTGCTATAGTACACATTCATCAAAAACACCCTTTGTCCCAAACTCTCTGTGTAAACGGGATTTTGATGCAGATTCTGTGGCTGATAGGATAGCACTGTAAAAGAGAAGAAGACACCCCAGAGATGATCTAGCCCAACTCCCACCCACCTTGACTCAGTAGGAAACTGAAGCCGTGAAAAGTTGAGGCTGAACCACGATGAAGCTGGCCCAGATTCCCTGTTTCAAGCCTCTCATGCTGTGTCATAACTTGATTCAGTGACACAGAACAATTTCTGTAACCCTTGACATGAATGAGGAAAGTTATCACTTCCTTGCTTAGTCATCTTGCCTTCAGATTAAATATCCTAAATTGGTCCAAACATAACTTCTCTGCTGCAGTTTTTAGACCCTCACCGACCCGCCCACCTCTTCCAGACAGCAGATTTAGCTCCCATCCCTAAACATAGTACTGGGAGCAGGACCAGAACCCTTCTTCCTCTGGACAATAGAATTCTACTGATAATAGTAGCTGACAATTGTTGGGCACTTAGACTGAATATTTTCTACGGAGATTCTCATTCTCATTTTATAGATGAGCAAAAAATGCGGCACACGTAACCAGCCATGGTGGCGCTAGGATTCAAACCCAGATGGTCTGGCTCCACAGTCCCAACTCTTCAAATGCTGCCATCCTGCTTCTCAAGTACCTCATAATAACAGCAAATCCTTACAAGAGCTTACGGTGTGCCAGGCACTGTTTCCAATGCTCTCTGTACAGAACTCATTGAAGCCCTACAGCAATACTGTACGGATAGAAACAATCACTATCCCGACTTACAAAGGAGAAAACCTGCAGCACAGGGAACTGAACTGACTCGGCCAAAGTCACACAGCCAGGAAACGGACAAGCCAGCTGGCTTGGCCCAAAGTCCATGTTATTAACCACCTACCTCTCTGTCTAAGCTTATCTGGTGTTTTTGGCAGGACATCAAATTAAAGTCCTGATTTAAAAAAGAGCCAGAGAACAGTTTCAGTGGTTGTGTGAATTTCCACGGTGGATACACGGGCAGGCACTGAGCACCAGCACACTATTTCCCAGCTGTGTGACCTCAGACAAGTTACTCAGCCTTTCTGTATCTCACTTGCCTAAACCGAAAAATGGGGACAATTTTCAACCCATGAGTAAGTACCAGTGAATCACAGACGATGTGCTTATCAAATGTGAAGAGGCCATAAAGCTGGTACAGAGTAAGATTATACAAATGATGATAATATAAAACACACAAGACGGTATGTGGAATATAGCAAGCATCTAATAAATATTAGCTACTCATACTACTGTCGTCTTTTTTACTTGCCCTTCCCGGCACATACAGAGCTGGTGTTTGGAACCCAACCGTACGAATATATGTTAATTAATATTAGATTTCATCTTGTTACTTTTTACCATCATTCCAGCGTGCTGCAGTCTCTCCAGATTTGGTTCTATTTCTAGTAACAACCATACTTCACAGCTTCATGTGATCTGTAGCTTTGATAAGCATCCTTCACCTCAACAGGTTCCTGACAAAATGCTGATGAGGTGAGGGCTGGGATGGTAGCACTCCAGTGACCTACCAGCCACCTCCTTGCAGATGGACACGGATCAAGTTATTGGCTCCTTTTGGGCACAAGTGTTCAATGATCAACCCATGTACATACTCTGGTAGTTGGATTACATTTTTCAAGCTCTGCCGAAAAGATACCATCTAAAATTCAATGAAATGCTTTCTTCATGTCTATAAATATGTAACTACAGCCTTACTGAAGAGGCTGAAGAGGCTAGAGGGAGAAGAGAAGGAGCGGGTGCTTGGCTCTGAAGGGACAACTTTTTCCTAAGTGCTCACAACATGTATGTTTCAAAATCTGTCCTGAATTTCATCTGGAAGTCAGATCCTGCTAGCTGTTTTTAGTCTTTGCCTACACTCTCTTTTCCTTTCCGATTCTGAATGATCAGGTGAACAGTGGTTCAGATTCTTTCTTTCAGTACCTCTTCCATTTCTTGCAACCCTCAGGGATCACTGTAGTGGCCTGCAGTGAGCTCAGCCTTGTAAGTTCTGCATTCTCCTATGTCATCTGTCTGGGCCAAGAGCTTTGAATTTATTTAGAACAACTCAGATTCACTTTTACATCAATTCTCCCATCTTGGGCTTTAATTCCCTTATGTCAGCGTTTGCAATACTTGTTTCAGTCTGACAATCATCTTCCTTGATGGAAGAGAGAAGAAAGAGAGAAGTTGAACAATTTCGTTTTCTCTTTGCCACTTGTCAATGTCACTCCATCTGCCCCAATCAGGGTGCTGATACTGTGCTCCTTCTTCTTCTTTTTTTTTTAAAGATTTATTTATTTATTTGAGAGAGAGCGAGAGAGAATGCAGGGGAAGGACAGAGGGAGAGAGAGAATCTCAAGTAGGCTCCCTGCTGAGTGCAGTGTCCAGGACCCTGAGATCACGACCTGAGCTGAAACCAACAGTTGGATGCTTAACCGACTGAGCCACCCAGGTGCCCTGATACTGTCCTTATTCTTAAACCACCCACAAGACTCATTGTTTTCTTAAGCAGCTTCCATGGTGAATTTTCAGCTCACTTAGTTTTAGCCTTCTAGGTCTTTTGTGGTCTTCTATGGCTTTTGTGCGTTTTCCTTTTCAGTGAGTTTTTCTTCCGTCTACTATATACATCTTTTTAAAATTTGAGCTTATTAGGCTGGTACACACAAAAGAGCGGGAAGATAAACTGGCATGATCTTTCTGGCAAACAACTTGGTGGTAATTTAAGAGCCCTAAAAATGTTAACTTCTGAGAATCTACCTTAAAAAATTAGGATATAGAGAAATCGCTCATGCACAAAGATGTTCATTGCAGTGTTATTTTTACTAGCAAGAAGCTGGGAACATCAATAAGGACTAGTTAAGCAAACGTGGACAACATCTCTGACAAAATTACGCAGCCAATCACAGAATATTTATAAAGAGTATCTATTCATATGGAAGAACACCAAATAGCATGTGTGTGTATATGTGATAATCTCAAACAATGCATAGAAAAATATCACCAGGAAACATAAAAATATTAATGGCCAACTGTCACTCTGTAGAATTATAGGTGATGCTTACTGTCTCCTTTTCATTTTTTATTTCCCAATTCTTTATATTAAGCCTGCATTACTTTAAAAAAAAAACTATTTTAAAATTTGAGCTCCCCAGAGAATGTCTCCAATACAGCCTCATCAGCTTCTTCCGCTGCCTTCCTCCCCTCTTGTCCCAGTAAGTGCCCTGTGAAGCTCATGTCAGAAGTTCATTTTCTTTTTCTTTTTTTTTTTTTTAAGATTTATTTATTTACTTGAGAGAGAGAATCTCGAGCAGACTCCCTGCTGAGCGTGGAGCCCAATGGAGGCTCGATCTCACAACCCTGAGGTCACGACCTGAGCCAAAATCAAGAGCCAGACACTTAGCTGACTGAGCCACCCAGGCGCCCCAGAAGTTCACTTTCAAAAGCACCCTGACTCTTCTGCCTTGTGTGTGAGCACTGTGGATTGTGAGACCACAGGTACTTCTCCTCTAAATGTCTGAAAGCACACCTGATCATGTCTTGCATTTCTCTTTTCCAATTCTAAGATGATGTTTTCATTCTCACCAGAAGTTCCCATCATTCTACTCTGCCAACCGATTCTTCCTTATTTGCCAGACCTGGGGCCAAATTCGTAGTGCCCCTCATCGTTTTTTCTACCTTCTGGGAGATAAAACTACTAATTGCTAGGTGCACCTGTTATGAGTTAAAACGTGCACGCATGGAGCTGATGGAGACTGCTCAATGCCTCTCACGTCACACTTGGCATGCAACAGTCCCCCAGTGACAGCAGGCGGTACGGAGATCCCCAATCCACCTCTGGGCCAGCTCCACAGCCTGCGACTGCCACCCCTCCCCTGCCCGACACCATTCTCCTCAGGTAGGCTACTTCAGCTTTGTGCAGTTCTTCGCTATTACCATCCGTGGCCCCATCCATGGCATCCCACGACTCTTCTGTGAGGCAGCTAAGGCTCGTACAACTGTACTTACTGATGGACTGGAAGCCCAGAGAGGTGCAGGGACTTTCTCAAGGTCACAATGGGCGTAGGACCAGAAGTCTAACCCCAGATCTTCTGCATCAGTCCAGTGAATTGCGTCCAGGCCAAAGGATATAATAATGGATATAAAAATCCCTTGCACTCTGCAATGCATGGTCACAATGCAAGGGCATTAGGGATAATCGATCATAAACTCAACTTCTCATGGCAGGTTTGGTTTAGCCATAGATCCAGAACTTTGAGCAGTGCCCAGAGGGCCCCCTCTGCCTTCTGCAAAGGGGGTTGTGACAGGCAGGGTTTACCTTAGGATAATCTCCGAAGTAAAACCAAGCATCCTCAGAGCCCTTCAAGCTGTTTCCCAGAGCACTTTCCAGGAGCCTCTTCTGAAAGCCAGTCCTCCAGGCTCCCACACTGGTCTTGGTCTTAGAGGTAACTCCGACAAGCCCAGCATTCTCATTTCTCTGGGTCTGCCTTTAACCTTGGAGTTGCTATTTGATCAAAATTGCTTTCAGCACAGAAATTCTGTCACTAGGGAATTAGAAGTTCCAAAACATTTCCTATTTTTGTCCTCAAGGTTACCGTTTCTCAGCACTGAGCACTCAAGTAGAGGTTAGAAGGTTCTACTTAACGTCTTTTGGCCCAAATCCCAAAAGCAAGAATACTATATGTTCATGTGTAGATTCAAAGTCATATTCAATTCCCTAGAAAATTTTTTTCTTATAGACTTCATTTTGTGGATTTTTTTTTTTTTTTGGGCTTTCACTCAGTTTTATTCACAAAAGGGTTTTATCAACAAACCTGTTGACAGCAAAACCAGCCCAGAGCCTGCCACTCATCCTCACAAACATGACTTAAGAGTCCTTCCCATTTCTGCTTTTGGGCAGCAAGCCCAACATGGTGAGAGGCATGTAATATTTTAGATTGAAACTTGGGTTTTGGACTCAGCCCTGAGTTCAAATACTGGTCCTGCCACCTACTAGCTCAGTGGTTTTGGGTAAGTTGTATCTCTGAACCTGTTTCCCCAGAAGTAAAATGAGGCCAAGAACAGTACTTATGTCCCTGGGCAAATTTAAGTATGAAACGAGATAATCCATATAAAGACCGGTCTGGTACACGGGAAGTGCTCAGTGCGTGTTGGGGGGTTGGGTAGGAAAGGGACTGGATAGCAGATTAGCTGTACTTTGCCACACCTCTCCAGGAGACTGGAGTTTTTTCTGCAGCTCACTGGGGATTCAGAAACTGGAGCAAGGGTTCTCACAGGCTGTGTGAAGGCTCTGGCAGGAACTATGGGGCCAGCACAGGGCTCTGAGGAGGGGTCCGGCATCATCAGTGTGCATCGCAGGCTGGGGAGATGGCTCAGGAGGAGATGGTAGAGAAGGGACTGGAACAGATGAGAGACTGGAGGAAGAAAGCCCATGTAAGTCCTGGACTAGGGTGAGGCAAGTGAAGCACTCACTGCGGGTGCAAAATTTAAGTCAGTGCCCCGAACTTAGTAAGCATGAAAAGTAATAACATGGGCGCCTGGGTGGCTCAGTTGGTTGAGCGACTGCCTTCGGCTCAGGTCATGGTCCTGGAGTCCCTGGATCGAGTCCCGCATCGGGCTCCCTGCTCGGCAGGGAGTCTGCTTCTCCCTCTGACCCTCCCCCCTCTCATGTGCTTGCTCTCTCATTCTCTCTCTCTCAAATAAATAAATAAATAAATCTTTAAAAAAAAAAAAAAAAAAAAAGAAAAGTAATAACATATATTTTGGGAAAAATAATAATATTTTAATGAGTTATTGAAAAAATCAGAATGAATGCAAAAAATTCATGACGAACAAAAGATCAACATTTTAACTAAAGTTCTATTGAAAAGAGAGATGACTGAGCGCGTAGTGACAACGGGGAGGGGGCACAGATTAGAGCGGTACTTCTTCCGTTTCAGAGATAACGGACCCTTTTGAGAATTCAGTGAGAGCTACGGACCCTCTTTCGAAAGGCACATGCACATGCACACAAATACTTGCCCGCACTTCCGAAGTTTATCGACTACCTCAAGTTTATCTAGGGACCCTTGGAGAATTGGGTTAGTATTTTTCAGCCTCGCATGTGCAAATGGGCCTGACGATAGGTACTGGCAATTCAGGTAAGAACCCATTTAGGTGTGAGAAGAGAAACACACATACCTCTCTCCTGATATCTTGCAGAGGAAAGGGAAGAGAGGCAGGAAGGTTGCCCTTGTCTCACTCCGAAACGTGTGCGGGGCAATGGAATGAGGAAAGGCGACTCTTGGGCGGGCGGGGTGGGGGGGCCCGTGCGGCTCACTTCCTTAAGAAATGCACACACCTGACCTTAAATATGGAATGCCCCTTCCTCAGCTATTTTAGAAACCATTGCTAACATACTGCAAGTTTTTACTCATACTAGTGAAGAGTAATCACTGCAAATTATCTTAATTTATGAACAGTGAGGCACCTGGGATAGGAGAGACTCCACTGAAGGAGAGATGTGATTGAAAGATGGATTTCTAGAGGACGGAGGCAATTAAGGGCAGCATTTCTCACACTGCAGGGCAGAAAGATATTGCTGATATTTATGCACACTTTTTAAGAGGTCCATTTTTAAGAGGAAAAATGTAGGAAAATAGATATTAAGAGTTGAAATGCTCGTCAAACAGATTTAGGGGGCAAACTGAAACTGCTGGGAAAAGCTGGTGCAAGGTTTTTTAATTGGCAGTGGCAACGGAGGGGTACGGAGAACAGAAGGATCTCGTTGGATTTGCATGATCCACACAACACAGATGATCTACTACGGGTGTCTGAATAAAGAAGAATGCATATCCTTTCTTTCCCCCTCTTGCTCTTTTAAACCACACAGGATCATCTCTTGTGCAGGCCACAGTCCACAGAACATTCCTTTGCAAAGCGTAACAAGAGCAGAACTCATTCTCATTCTGGACGGGGCCTGATCTGCCCCGTCACTGGCATGGGAGAGCCTTTCCTTTGTGCGGTTCAGCTGCGCCTGGTCCCTTCCCTCCCGGGTTCTCTTTATTCCAAGGAAACTTAAACAAGCAGGCTGCCTTTTCTCAGGATGGAGACAGTCCCTATTATCACCGAGTCCTGTGGGGTGAACATGAGACTGGGAGGGAGGGGAGAAGGGGAGGGGAGGAGCCAGGGGGAAAAGGGAGCCTGAAAGAAGGGTTTAACTTTTACAACAGCTCACTCCACAGGCCTCGGAAAACACATGGAAAACACATCCTCGGCCCCAAAAGTGACCAGGGTTCAAGCAACCTAACGCACTTGTGAGACAATGCTCTTTTGGAACATGTCCTCTTTTAAAGGGGAACTCTCCCTTCCCCTCCCCCCTTCTTCCTTCACCTCTTCCCTGACACTTTGGAGAGTGATTCCAAGTGTTTCAAAGGCCTGGTCCGTTGCCTTTTGGGGCCCCATCCGCTCTCCTTCTCCAGGCTGCCCGAGCCGCAGCTGAACGGGCACGAGGAGGGGCAGCCTGACAGGGCAACAGGGGCAGGATGAAATCATTCACATAGCGTTTGTGTGTGTGTGTGTTTGTGTGTGTGTGCACGCGTGTGCGTGTCAGACTCCTCTCCACTTCTCCTCCCCTTGTTGCTTCTGTGCTAAGGATCTTCATAGGGAAATGTTGCACATTTATCCATGAAAAAAGTTGTAATCTTTCTTCCTCACCCATGAAATTCCCTGGTATCCGAGTTGTGAAGGTTACTAATCCCCTGGTTTTCAGGGCTTAAGGTCACTGGGGAGTCAGGAAAATGAAAAAAAAAAAACAAAAACAAAAACACAGCAAAAGCAACCCCACGCCGCCTTCCAGAAGAGCGGGCACGCTCCGTGGCCAGAGGGAGACTCTTTCTTGCTGCCAAATATCCTTCTCTTTGGCTCTGTCATCTGTCTTGTCTGCAGTTTTAGATCGGTCCCTCCTTTGGACGAAGGCATGAAGACGTCTGTGAAGGGGAAGCTGGCTGAGGGAATACCCTAAATCAATATAATCCCGCTTACACCTTAGCTGGGCGAGACAGTCAGATGAACCTGTCAGAGCGATGAGCGAGAGGACCCTCACGTTTTAAGGACAGTGGGGATGTGGAGCAGCTCAGGAGGCAGAAGCACAGAGGCTCCAAAGGGAAGGAGATTTTGTTCACTTTTACCTGCCGATGTTTATGATGTAGGACTTTTTTTTTTTTAAGATTTTATTTATTTATTTGACAGACAGCGTGCACAAGCAGGGGGGAGCGGCAGAGGCAGAGGGAGAAGCAGGCTCCCCACTGAGGAAGGAGCCCAATATGGGATTCGATCCCAGGACCCTGAAATCATGACCTGAGCTGAAGGCAGATGCTTAACCGACTGAGCCACCCAGGTATCCCAGATGTATGACTCTTTCAAAGGAGCTTTTACTTCTGCACTGGGAAAGGGGTGGGCGCTTACAATACAGGTAGATGCGAGTGTCCTGAGTGCTGGTGACAGGGCTCTGTCTGTTTTTTTAACTTTGACTCGAGCGTCTGAAAAACAGCTGAACAGAATGAGCGGTGCATCCCTGACGGCCCAAGTAATGTTCATTCACATAGCGCCTGGATGCTTCCCTGAGGCCGTGCAGAGCGTGAGTCAGGTGAGGCCTCCAGGTGGGGGGCAGGCTGACCTCCTATTTTCCTGCTATATATAAAGCATGCTGTCTAATTCTGTTTCTTGGCAAGAACAGCTAATTTGCTGGAAACGTTAAAATTTGCTGGAAACGTTAAAATTTGCCTTTAGCTCCTTTATTAGAAAATAAAATTCAAATCCTGTGTCTGTCGCCTACTTGCCCAGCAACTGTAAGAGGGTTCAGTGGTGGCCCCCCCCAAAAAGATATGTCCAAATCATAATCCCTGGAACCTGCCAATGTGACCTTATTTTTAAAAAGATCTTTGCAGGGGCGCCTGGGTGGCTCAGTCGTTAAGCGTCTGCCTTCGGCTCAGGTCATGGTCCCAGGGTCCTGGGATCGAGCCCCACATCGGGCTCCCCGCTCAGCGGGAAGCCTGCTTCTCTCTCTCCCACTCCCCCTGATTGTGTTCCCTCTCTCGCGGTGTCTCTATCAAATAAATAAATAAAATCTTTAAAAAAAAAATAAAAATAAAAAGATCTTTGCAGATGTAATTGAGTTAAGGATCTCGGGATGAGATCATCCTGGATTATTCGGGTGGGACCAAGTCTAATGACAAGTGTCATTATGAGAGAACACAAGGGTGGGGGAGGGGGCACAGAAGAGAGGGCCCGTGTGAACACAGAGGCAGAGACTGGAGTGATGCAGATAGGAGCTTGCTTGGTTTCCTTCCTCACAGGCTCCTAATACCCACATGTTGAGATTTCCTTGCCTCTCTTCAATATTTGTCACTTTCTCTTGAATTCTCAAAAATCGCTTTATTTCCTTTGGATCTTAAAAAACTTTCCAGTTTTCCACTTTCTGTTTCTCTTAAACATTACCTTTTTATATATTCATCTTGTATTCCTACTAGTTTGCTCTTCATTTCTGAATTGATTTTTCCTTCATTTAATTTCTTTCATTTTAATTTTTTTTCATTTAGTTTCCTGAGTTCTGGCATTCCATTTCTAACTTTCCCTAATTCTGATTTATATTGTCCCCCCTCATATTTTATATCATTTTCTTAATGAATTTTAGCTCATTTGGATGGCAGATTACAATTCTGAATGGTTCTGAAGCCACATCTCTTTGGCATGCTTTCTTCAGGAGTGCTATTCTCCTTCTTACTTTCTTTTATCTTATAAAAACCTGGTGTGGGATTTGACCTCACTATTTCTCTGTTGCTCGTTTTCATGTGAAATTGGTTTTCCTGAACTTTTAGAACAAGGCGTCTTCCAAATTGACAAAGCTCTCTCTTCTATTGTGTTGCTGCAGTGCTCAAATGTATGGCAGCCTGCTGGTGGAAATTTCCTCCTTCTCTTTCCTTTCGGGAACCTTTTTTCCTCAGTCTCTGTTGTCCCTCTCCTATTCAACTTGGCTCTCACTCCCGCAGCCTCTCAGTGTGGGGTGGTCCTGGAAGGAGGACCTGGCTGGTGAGTTCCTGAGTTCAGAGATGAGAGTGCGCCAAACCCTTTAGGCCTCGCTCCAGGCTGTTTGCACGCACTGCTCTTGGATTAGTGGGAGGATCCTCACTTTCAGCTCTTCCTCTCAAACTGACCCTCCACGATTCCCAGTGAGCACCTGTTGGCTGCTCTGGGCTTTTCCTGTTGTAATGTCTGTCAAAAGCCTCACTGGGGGCACCTGGGTGGCTCAGTCATTAAGAGTCTGCCTTCGGCTCAGGTCATGATCCCGGGGTCCTGGGATCGAGTCCCGCATCGGGCTCCCTGCTCTGCGGGAAGCCTGCTTCTCCCTCTTCCACTCCCCCTGCTTGTGTTCCCTCTCTTGCTGTGTCTCTCTGTCAAATAAATAAATAAAATCTTAAAAAAGCAAAACAAACAAACAAACAAAACTCTTATATATAAAAAAAAAGCCCCACTGGATCATGGGGCTAGCTTGTCAGCAGTTCCGCTCTGATCCACGGGCTTTGGCTGTGCAATGGAGTTGCTCTGCTCTTGCCTGTGGGTTCTGGGAGTTTGACAAGGACATGGCTACCATGCCATCTTCCCAGGCTCTGTCCCAGAGTGCTTCAGGTTTGCAAGGACAGCATCCCTCTGGTATCTCGTAAAAGAGAGCATCCATCTTCTTATGTCTCTGGATGAACTCTTGCTGGGTTTCGTGGCAGTAAGTGAAAGAAGTGTGGTCATTACTCTGAGGGGTCTCTGGCCACACCAAAGGGAGTCAGCCCAAAGTGCAGGAAGCACAGAAACAGGATTCGGAGGGAAGACAAGATCAAATGACTATAGCCTCCACGGGCCATGGATGTCAAGGGAGGGAATACATGGCTTCTTTTTTTCTTCTTTTCTTTCTTTCTTTCTTTCTAATTAATTAATTTATTTGAGGGGGAGGGGCAGAGAGAGAGGGATAAAGAGAGAATCCCGAGCAGACTCCTTGCCGACCATGGAGCCCGACGTGGGGCTCGATCTCACAACCCCGAGATCACGACCCGAGCGAGCATGGCTTCTTCCACTGAAAGGACCAAAGAACTATTCCAGTGAAAGTAAAAACTTCCAAACGGAAGAAAGGTCTAGTGGAGACTAAAACAACAGCAGCGACGACAGCAGAAAGACACCCAACCTTTTGCGACCGTCCTTCCATACCTGCCACCACAAGAAGTCGATCCTGGTGAAAATCTCCCCAGGTGAGCCCTCCCGCCCCATGCTCAGTGACAAACTGCAGCTCAAAGACATAGGGAGTTGCGTGTCCATCACAGATTTCCCACACAAGCCCAAGGAGGAGCGAGTCGGCTGCCCATCTCAGGAAGAGCCCCACAAAGCAAAGTCGCCTGGGGCTCCAGAGCCTGTTTGGGTGTCACCGGTCTTGCTGTCAGCTCGAACCTGGCTTTCCTGCTTCTAAAAGCCTCCTTTCTCAGCAGAGCTGTGTCTGTTTGGAAGACCCGCCTCATCCCTGACACACCCATCTCATCCAAGGATGCTGCCACGGGATGATAATTTTTCGAAGTGGCTTTTTTAATGCAGCCCTTGGAAACTTTGCAAGAAATGTATCGATTTGAAATACTCAGGCTGAATTATTGAGCTCTGGCAAAGGGAAATAAATCTT